>NW_022883854.1:0-25021 GCF_011952255.1 Bombus vosnesenskii
AACGAGTGTACTCAATGTGGTATGAGCGTTTGCTGAAGTAACTAGTTTTGTTATTCGATATTACTGTACTAAAAATATCTAAAACCTATAAATGGTATATAATGGTTATATGTATTGAGGATGATCTCAGACACTTACATTTGAACCAATTTGGCTTTTCTGTTTAAATCAAATCGGGCAACCGTACATCTGGATCAGCTTTATTAGAAGTTTGCAGCAGAATATTTTTACTTTATTATTTAGTTGTTTGCAGTAGATTCGTGTGTTTGTTCGATTTGAAATCCGAATGTATATCTAAATAGCAAACGACTTTTTTGTGAGGGATGGATATGTTGCTATTGTATCGTAGATATCGTGTAGGCGGAATTGCTTTTTGCATCTGATATTTTGGAAATGTACGGCCCGAACAGAATTGTTTTGAATTCGCTTATATTAATTTGTGATTTCCAAATTATTTTTATTACGTGGTGTGGAAGCTCTCTTTTTCGAGCTTAAGGAAAGAAATCCAGCCAGAATGTGTTGAATGCCCTCTCTAAATCTATGAACACCGCTTCGACGCAATCACTCTCGTCTCTTGCCCAAGAGATATATGATGAATTTTGTAATTGCATGTATCGTTGAATGTTTAAATTTGAAGCCAAATTGGGTGCCCGGAATTAGGTTATTTTCAATGTATATAGTGTTATTTATCATAGATTCGGATACTTTATAAATGTTGAGTAAGAGTCTAATTCATCGGTATAGCTGACAGAATCACTGTTGCTTTTCCTTCTTTTTTTAATGCTACTGCCTTTCTTGTTTTCCAGAATGGAGAAATAGTTGACATTTAAGCAATTGTTAAATATTATGCTGCAGGAGTAGATGTGTGAAAGGTGCGTAAATATAGTAGGTAGGTTCTTTTAAATCAATGTTACCAAATTCGATAATTTTTTTTTATTGTTCATTTTTGAAGGTTAGATCTAACTTATTTTAATTTGTGGAAATGTCAGATAGAATTAAATCTGGATTGTCAACTTAGTATGCGTTGCGTCAGTTTGTTCGTTGTTTGTGCGATTATGCTGGTTACTTGATATATTCTTATATGGCTATTTTGTGTGTGGACTGTTTCAATGCGTGCTCTTAGTATAGACGATTAGTTTATGACTTCCCAAATTAGCCTTTTTAGGCCCTTTATTTGGAGATACTCAAGGTTTCGTCTATGTAACGCGGAGCGTGCCCATGCGGCCCAGCAGTCACGTACCCCCAAGTAGACTCTGACCGTTTTTCCCATTCGGTATATGCTGAATATTTCAGTTGGAATTCAGTCGTCTTTGCCAATATCCTAAGCTTTCTCCTTATACTTTATAACCATCCAGACAATAAATGTTATTTCTCTATGTTAGTATGTTTAGTATCTCATGGTTTTCGATAATGATTATCTTATTGTCTTCGTCGAATTGTGTGACGGTACATGTCGGCTTTCATGAGTTCCTATTTGTATCCGTTCTGGTTGTGTCAGAGTATATCACTTATGTTGTGGTTTTTTGGGCGGAAGACGCAGTTAATCGATGGTGAAAGTTCTTTGGGTTTTTATTTGGATATGTTTTCCATTCTACATTTCCAGTAGTTTCTTATGAAGTTGTGGAAAGCTTTTCTAATTTCGTATTCACTCTCGTTGTTCCTCTGTTATTCTGCTCTTCTTTTTCTTTTCCAGCAACGCTAGTAATTTTTCACCGTTGCGTTTGATCTTTTATTTTAATGTACTAATTCTTTGTAGGATGATTGGTTCCCCGTGTTACTATCCTTTTTCTTGTTTTTATCTTTTGTGCTTTAGATGATTTCTATAGACATGATTTCTATAGGTAATCCGGGTACGGAATTCGATCTTTCCATGTTTTCGCTTGGTTTCAATAGTACTTTTATGCACTGTACTAGTTCCACTTCGTTTAATTCTTCTGTTATCCGTTTATTCATTGGTGTTAATTCTATGCGAAAAAACATTTGCGTAATAAAAACTAGGACTTTGTTTGAATATAACAGAATTTTTCTGTCAAAATCCAGGAAAAGATACTTACTTTTGCTACGTTTATGACTCCTTTCATATACTTGCACGGTGTGGTATTTTTCGAAGCAATTGCGTGTATGCAGGGCCGGTTTAACCAAACGAGTGGCATAATAGTACATCGATTCTCTTCTTCTACCTTTGATTTTCCGTGTACAACATACCACACGATCTTTACTTCCTTCTGTGTCATCTCGCCGAATGACATGTAAAAGGCCGTTTAGTCTTTCTGCTGTTCCAGAAGATGATGAAGTATTCTTGAGGTCGGCGTCACGAAAATGCCCAATTAATTGACCCATCAAGCGACGTACGAATTGCAAATGCGTTATTTTGTTTTTATTCTTTTTCTTCTGGTTTGCGTTGTATAATAAGTAAGAATTTATTGTTGATATTTCCAATCCGCAAAAAAGTAATTTTCGCCTCCATTTTTGGGACTTTCGTATAAAACGGTATGTAGCTGTTTACTGGTCTGCTTTACACCGCCCATATATTCGTGGCGGCACTCGCCGACGGAACTCTTTTCGATGGCTTCGCGATACAAAGCGCCATATCATGAAAGTGTAAGGCCGACATGCTTCCTACATCCTTCCGTCGAATATTTGGAAGAAGACATACGTGGCAACGGTCGCGAACGCCTAACGAACGCGTGCGTAGTGCGGATATCGAGGGGCAAGAAAAGAAATAGTCGTTCGTATTCGAGTTCCTTTCCCGACGTTCCGCGCAGCGAAATTGAAAGGGGCGATCTGAAAAAAGCAGAGTAAACTGGAGTAGTTTTGACCTGTATACCAGGTTCAAAAGGTAATTTAAACGTTTCGGTATAGTTACATGTTTAATTAAGGAACGGTTAACCGGAAAATCTTTGTAATTGAAAAGCATTGAATTCTGAGTAAAGTTGGCGAGCAGATTTCAGTTCGTTGAAGGGTCTTAAACGAGGTCGAAAATTCCACCAACGGCTATCTTGGAACACGCGATGAAAAGGATCCGTGGAGTAATGATTTTCCACAAACTTTATTCGGCGTGTCCCTCGTACACGATGACGTAAAACGACCAACCATCGTGATTAACTCAAATACGGCGGAAGAAGGGAAAGAAAAAGAAAAGTATCGTGGAGAAAAGGTAATACCATCGTAACCGTCGTAAATCGTTGGCAGTTGTCGCCTGTCGATGGTACGTTGATCGGGTCGGTTGTACGCGGAAGCTCTTTATCGACGGACTCGAAAAAACTTTCACATCCGGCGATCGCTAAGCAATTTAAGTTTAGCGGAAAATCCATTTCTCTGGCGAAGAAAAGAGTGCGAGCTAGCGGCGCGTGGAAAATATTAACTGATTTATATCCCGGGATTTAATAACCTGGCGACGTTGGGCCGGAGTACAGAGGCTCTCAATTACAGTCGGGAAAGCGTCGTTAATACAAAAGGAGGCTCTTACGGTCTATAGATGGCGGGCCTTATCGTTGGCTCTCTGCCACCAGCAGGTTTCAGCGACGCTGCCTCGATATATCGATACAACCCCCCATTGGGTGAAACGACAGCGGGCTGGATGCTGTTTTTTCGCTACGGTCGGACCCGCGCTCCCTGTCGCGAAATGATTTTGCGTCACGATGGTTTCGCGTCGATTGTTTGCGCGCCGTTTCGTTACATTCCTGTGACTATAACGCTTGGTTACGAGTCGAAAAACGTTTCGTTTCCCGCTGATCTTTGCACGAGTAGGCATTTTTCTATTTTTCGACAGCGAATATTTTTTAGAAGTTTCTATACGCGAACATTCGTTGATTTATTCAACGTCGTATACGTATTGTCGTTGCTTGGACGCTGGTTTGCTGAACAGCGCGACGTTTTTTCCATCGCGGGAATCGCACATACGCGTAAAGCGAAGGCCACCTTGGTATTAGGTATTCTCTTTGAGAAACGTGCCAGCAGAATAGGAGAAAAACGGCACGAGACGCGTTGCAAGGCGCGCGTTGATATACTTGTACGTATAGCCAGAAGCGGAAGGAGTTTTCGCGGAGACTCGAGTTTCCAAGACTGACCGGGGCACTCGTCGCGTCTATTTCGCAGGATCGTTTTATTTTAGAAAAACCGGTCTCGCCGTTCTCTCCAGTCGGCGCCCGTAACTTTTCGCAAACTCTGTTGCCAAATTCCTGGCGAAGAGATGGAAACACGGGCGGCTGGATAGCGCGGTCCACGGGGAAAATTTTGTAAGAAAGAAACTTTTTAACAGGAGTCGGCCAGATTTCTTCCGCGCACCGATTCTGCGTCGCCAGTGCGAATTTCCGCGAAATTTTTCACGCGTGTGTATAAAAGGACGACCCTGGATGAAACCGGGCCGCGTATTTCGCGTAACGTTATTTGCTCGCCGTAGGGTACTTGCAAACAAACGCGTATTTGCCCGTTCATTACATTCGTTTGGCAACAACGTTGCCGTTGCCGTTCTCCCCCCCCCCCCTCATCAGCGCATGGTTTTTCACGTGTTTATCACTGGCGATTTATGTTCCGCGTTGATTAATTTTTCAGCAGAAATTCAGCGACCGATCCGAGGCAGGCCGCTCGAATATTCGCTGGTTTAGCTCGGGCGAACGCCGAAGATTCGTTTCTGCCGAGCTGCAACGGCAAACAGGTCGTTAAGCCTTTAAGTTCAGGCCTCGAGTGTACAGAGCAAACTCACGGCTGTTCGCTCGCCGCGCGTTCCAATGGCAACGACGATCGGCAACGCAGCGATTAGGCATCGCGACAACGCGCGCCGAAACTTGGATCGGCCAGACCAACCACTGCGAAAGAAATTCTCTTTCCGTAGGATTCTCGAGAGGGGTCGGATTTCGATCGCAATCGCTATCCCAAATTGCGCGTCACTGGTTTACAAACGGTTCGAACGTAACAGCAGCTAGCTGTAAAATCGACGACTTGAAATCCGCTGGGGCGTCGAGGGGCATGCCTCGACGTCCCCAAAGGCTAATTAGTTTATTTTCGCACGACGGTGGGGCGATGCCCCGGTTAGCGAAACTCCCTTTCCGAATCGTTGATCAGTGTACGTAATATTATACGACGGGTTATTTACCGAGGTTACGACGCTCGCTCGATCGCAGTAGCTTCGGCGCACGCGAGCATCGCGACGCTCGCGGCTCGGGGCTCGGGGCTCGGGGTTCGGGGCTCGGGGCTCGGGGCTCGGGGCTCGGGGCTCGGGGCTCGTGGCTCGCGTGCCGCTCAAATTAATCAACAGTCAACCTTTTGATCTTTCTTCTCGCGTCCCGATGCATTCACCGATATTAAAATCGGAAAATTTCCATTTCCATCCGCTTTCCGCGGCTCCACCAACTGTATTAATGTCTCGTGTTACAAACCGTACGTCCGATTTGCTCTACCATCGAATCCCTCTTTCATCTATCTCTTCGAATTCGACGCTGAATTTGTATTTTCATGCGGATTACGCGGTCCAGTGAAATTTGGTCGTTCCGGTTTTTACTTATTAATTGGAATTTAAGAATTTCAAAGTTATCGTAGACATCTAGAGACGGGTTGTTCGGAGGTCACAAAGTTTTCAAAGAGATCGAAATTCGGCCAATCTAACTGCTCGGGTTAGGTCGCTTGAATTAAAAAAATAATCTGCACGTTCGATTTCCAGATAAATAAAATTTTTCGAATGCGATTCGCAGCGCGAAATTCGAGCAGCGGCTATTCGATACGACAATTGCACGATATAGAAGGGGTTTGTAACGCGCGCAATGCTTGCGTAGAATCTCGACGATAGGTACGCGGTATTTGTCGACTAGCTATAAATATCGAACAGTTCGACTGGCTGCGCGAAGTAGCGAGTTTCCACGCACGAGCAATATCGTTTACAATATATTTCAACTAACGGCAAACAGCGGTAATTGTACGCCAGCGTTTTGCCACAGCGATCGTGCGATAGCCAGTGGTACGTACGGCTCGTTCGTATTCACATTCGTGAAACTTAAATTCGGATCGCGCGAATGGCGAATCGAAACAGATCGAATGCGAGACTTCGGGGGGAAAACGATCGATCGGAGGGTATTCTGACTAATTCTCAGACTAATTCTCCGACTGATTCTCGAACGATGCCGCTCGAACGTGGACGAACCGTGTTAATGGACGATCTAATTTGCAGTTATCTGTTAATCGGTTTAAAACGCTCTATATTTAACCGGGCATTCTATTATACTTGGCTGTTTCATTCGCTAATTTATCATTTCATCTCGGCTCAGCCGGCGCATCGTCGTTCCATCAGTCGCGTCGATCGAGCGAGCGGAATTTAAATTACCCGTATAATCCTCGAGCGGTATCGCGGCTCGTTAAAATTACACCGACAGATTTATTTGCCGCGCGTTTGACAGATGGCATGCCGATCGACCCAGCGCGCTCGCATGATTCCAAATTCGAACATCTTGTCGCGTTTTCCACGTTACGTTGAGTCGTCGAGTACGTTACGTCGTGAAATTTGAAATGCGTGGAACGCGCGTAACGCGCGTCCACGTAAGATTTGCGTTTGCCAATCGTAGCCGAACTCGACAGCAAACGCGGCGCTTCGGAGTGGATCTCGGTGCGGGGCGGCGCAGCTAAGCGTTCGGGTCTGAAAGCACGTTCCAGCCTTTTGATCGCCAGGCTATTTTCTTCCGTGCGGCCACTTTCATCGTTCCACGCTACGGATTTTCAGCTGAATTTACGCCTGAAATCAGCGGTTTGCTCGTTGGTTACTAGTTGGAGTCGTCTGATAGACGAGTAGGTGCGAGGGAGCGACCGGCAATTAACGTAGCAGTCGTTTCTAGCCAGTTTCGAAGTTTCGTATCCCGGCACGTTGGATCCGGTAAATCTGTTAGATCCGTGGCAGCCGAGCCGTGGGACAGGCAGGAACGAAAGGCACGTCGACGGGGCTCTCCAGTAATTTCACCGATACGTTCGTCCGTCGCGCGATTAAAATCCTCTCGGAGCCCGCCATACAGTTTCTGCTAGTGGCACGAGTGGCCAACTTTACGAGGGGATAACGCTACGTGATACGAAATCGCACGGCCGAAGCTTGCCGTATCCATTCCTTTTCTATTCCGCCCGTTCTGCCTTCTACTCCCGATCTCCCGTAATTCGCCTTGTTTCATCGGCCGTCTCCAGCGTGGATCGAGGGACATCGGTCTTTAAACTTTTCCCCACGCTGGACAAAGTTTTCTCCTTGATAAGTACCGATTCGTTTCTACTTTGTTCCGATGTTAGCGAAACGGCTCGTTCGTTCCAATAGCAATATTATTGAGCCGTAAAATTCTTCTGCGTGTAAAAGCGGATAAAACAATTTCCCCTAGTATTTGTTTGCAACTAACAATTTTTAGCATTTCGTTAATAAATACTTCTTGGCAACAGCATCGTATGAAATATATTAGGTAGTCCGAAAAATGTCTTTTTTCGCAAACAAGGTTTTTACAATAAAACACCTCCGTACAAACGTGAAACCAAGTCTGTGAAATGTCTCGGTGTTTATCTCAATAGAACAAAATGGATCGTACGTAATGCGACAAAACGATATAAAGCAAATAACATTGTGCGTCTATTATTTCCTCATAAACAGAAAGAAACTTTTCGGATATCAATCAAAAAACTCGTATAGCGTATCTCTGTGAAGAAAACTTGCAAAGGATCGGTTTAACGTCTTAGGTACGATTGAATTTTGTGCGGGGACGTTCCTTCGTAGGGCAGGGTTTGACGCGAACTACGCGTAAACGATACTGCACCGCAATATGTGGCGGATAATGCTGTTCTCTACGCAAGCACATTGGATAATTAAATGTTAACTTTTCTTAAAGGTACGATACATATACGTGAACTTTAATAATTTACTTTAATAATTAATAATACAATTGAGTGTGATATATTTTAAAGCAGGGCAAAGCACATACACCCACGTCACAATTTTCACATTCAAGGGAGCTAGTGCTTTTCAAATTGTTTTTCGTTTTCTATTTTCTAGCGACATTTTTAGGTTAAAAATTGTAAAATATTGCAAGGATGCGGATCGGAATGTTAAAAAGAGCATCTAATAATGATATATTTATTTTAACGGAAAGCAATAATTGATATCTGACACTTGTGTATCAAAAATAGACTATATATTTTGCCTGTATATATTGTTAACACTGTTATAAAATATTGCGTGGACAAGAAAAGTGTGAAACAAGACAAACGAAAACGTGCGTTTAGCTTAAACGGTGACCGAGTACCTCTCCAAGGTCGGTGCTGCTGATATTTAAAGGGGTCCTCTCTAAGGTCGGTGCAGCTGATATATAAAGGGGGTCCTCTCCAAGGTCGGTGCTGCTGGTATATAAAGGGGGTCCGATTCCCGGCGGAGCCAGCACCATCCGACCTAGACACGTAAACTAGGTAGATCAGTATAGTCGAACATTAACATTCGAAATTTTTTCGAAAGCTTGAAAGCCATGGAGATTTTACAAAAGACAAACGATCGGTTCCGAGAAGGAGTTCCCATCCGGGTGGTTCGAGTCGAATCACTTACCACCATGTGGGTTCGTTTGGCTGGATGGCCGAAGATAACCCAAACACTCAATTTGAAGATGATGGAACATCCCGTGGAGTACTTGCCGAAGGCGAAAAGTTTAAGAACAGGCATGCTAGTCGCCGTGCTAGTAGATTTTAAGGAATCTAGCGCTTGGGAAAGAGCCATCCTTTTACAAAGGACCGTGACTGGCTACATCGTCTTTCTAATCGATTGGGGGTTAGAGAGCGAGCAATGTCTCGATTCAATACGACTGCTGCCCCGTAATTTGGCAAAAATGGCACCGTGGGCTAGAAAAATCGTTCTGCCAGGTGTACGAGAACAACCGATCCAAGGGAAGAGACATCGAGTGGCCCAATTCACCATGTTGAGACGGACAGGGAGCCTAGTCAACATCGATCCTTCTCCAGGAGAAGCAATAACTGCAAGGTTGCTGCTGGACCGAGAGCCGGGAGAATCCGCAAGAGATATGGCAGCATACTGGCTGGAGTTGGGATACCTCGATCCCGAATAATCGCTACTATTGCCAGACTCTTTTTTTCTAAGTATAATAATTCTTGTATGTATGGTTCTGTATGTATGGTTGTATGTACAGTTTTATGTGGATATTCGTATTTTTTTTTATATATATTACTACTGAATTGTATATTCTTAGTCAAGTTTGGTTTTGTATGTATGGTTCCGTATGTATGATTGTATGTACAGTTTTATGTGGATATTTGTATTTTTCTATATTTGTATTTTTCTTAGTCAAGACTGTAGGTGAATAAAAACTAATGAAAGCTTAAAAACTTGTTAACTCTCTCTTATCCTTCCTCCCCATTCACACAAGTCCTACAATACTAAATTTAATATTCAGCTGTACGAATTGCAAGGTACATAATAAAAAAAAAAGAATAAAAAAGTAAAATAAAATAAAAAAAGGAATAAAAGAAATAAAATAAAATAAAATAAAAAAGAGTTAAATTTAAGATATCTTTTAAACTAATCATTTTGCAAATCAAGTACTTGTATACTCCTCTGTAGAGAATCAAAAACTGCGGACCGGATCGTCCATCCAGAAAACGAGAAACCCGAGGAAGAGGAATTGCCCGTGTTGCTGTTAGGTCGCGTCCTCGTCGCTTCGCTTATCGTTGGACACACGCTGATCGAACAACGACGCCTTTTCACGGATCCCTCGTGTTTTTCCTCCCTTTCGGTTTCGTGACCCACGGAGAAAGGCGCCGAGCAACGCGAATCTCGACGCGTGGCATAACGTTGTTTCGTCGGCCCGGCCTTTGACGCTGGTCGCGGCAGCGAATCGATACCTCCTCGATCGACGCGTGGCGGCGATACGCGTTGCTCTCGTCCCCCTGAGACGCGTAATTAAGAACGACGATCGAAGAACGACGGAGAATCGACGGACGAGGAGGCGGATGAATTCGTTGGATATCGTAGAGCCGGCGATTATCGCTGCCCGATTAATAACTGCGACCCTCTTCTCCGGAGTTCGTGGGTTACGACGTTTAGTCGCGATATTAACATACCTCCAAAGATTACAGGCGTAAGCCTGCTTCGTTCGCTTTATCGCGACTCTTCTTACGATCTCCGTCGAACGCACCCCTGCGATATTTAATCGCACGGGGGACGAGGATCGTACGAGTGCTCCTCTTTCCCTTACTTCATGACCGATCTCCCTTGAGCGATACTCGACTTCGTTCGAGTCAAGTACCTTCGGCTTTGTATCAAAGTCGGCTATCGCGTCGTTCCGTGTCGCGGCATTTTCCATTCTGAAGGGATTCTTCGTTTCACATCGTCACGTCCTACAACGCGTTATATGGTCGTAAGAACGACGAAACCAAGATCCAACCTTTTTATACTTATTCGTATCTAGATCTCGAGTCGGTTATTAATCGTCCGGCGGCACACAGCGCTGTTATCTCCGAACCGAGAGAGTGTCACAGACGAAATTCGAGCAGCTGTATATAACAAACCGAAATTCCGAACGCCTTATCGCGTGTGACCGTCCGGTCAGCATCCGTTCTCAGCCGCCTGAGGGGCATTCGATCACTCCAGCCGTTCTCCGAATTTTACACTAAGTATAAACAAAACCTTCTCCCACTCCAACGAATGGAAGAATATAAATGCTCCCTTCAAAATCATCCAGTCAGTCTAAAAAAAATTCTTAACTAATCCAAGTATCGAAAGCGTATCATCGCGAACCGAAAAAATTGTATAAATTGAGTAAAAAATAAAAAGAACTTCATCTCCTTTTCGGAAATTAACAAGTTCCTTATTTTTACCTTAATTTTACACGACCTTTTTGGCGATCCGTGCCAGGATCTATTCACTTCAGTGCAAACGAAATTACGATTTCGGCGTACGCGCATCGTTGAAGATCGAAGGATCATCGGACCCAGTGCGAATCTTTGCTACTACGAAGCCCTGCAGCAACTTTCAACGTTCCACTACGGTGAAACTAGACGAGAGGACTACGGTCAGCGCAGAGCAAGCCTACGAATAAGATTCGGAATCTAGAACCAACCAGAGAGGAAACATCGCTGAGACTCCTCAACGGTCATAGCTACTACGGTAAGCTGAAAAATCTGGATTCATTTTCACGATACCGTGTGAGAAAACCCAGTTTCTCAAGCGCTTCGAGTCCAAATAGCAACAGTAGTTCAGACTCAATAAGCTCAATTAGAATCATGCCCACATCACGAAAAGACAAAGTCGAAACTATTGAAACCGTTTCTACAAACGGAGGTACGGACAATTCGATTCGTGCCATATTCGACGTGATACAAAAACAAATTGAAATTCTTGCGCAACGTGTAGAAGAGACACAACGGACGGCCGACAGCGAAAATAAGAAGCGTGCAGCGGAAATAGAACTATTAGGCAAAAATATCTCCAAAATAAAAATAGGACGCGACGCTACTACAGAACTAGGCTCCCTTATTACTATGGACGAATCTGTTGCCGCGAGAGATAGAACTTCCCCACCATGCGTTCCAATTCGAACAGAAGAAGACAACCATCCCTCTTACGAAGACCGTCCACCGCAATTCGCCTCTCCGAGCTTACGGGCCAAAGGCGCGATAGTATGTATTCCGCAATTAAACGGCGAAGACAATATCGGAGTAGAAGAATTCATACGCGAAGTACGCGAATTACGAGCCATGTGTAGCGAACCCACGCTACTATTAAAAATGATCAAAATCTGCAATATGCCGATATACGAATACGGACACCTGTACGGTGCCCTAAGACGAAACGTAGCCACCCAAGACTCTGTTAGAGAACATCAAGACCAGCCACGCGAAACGAGACAGCGTCACGACGAAAGTGTGCAAAGTTATATCATCAGGTTCCGCAGAGCACTCAATAAGTTACAATACAGTATAACGAACGAATACCGTGACGAAATTACTAGACGAGCTATGAACGACAGGATTTTAAAAGACTCCGTGATCGATTTTATCCGAGGCCTGAAAGGCGAAATAGGACAATTACTACTCGCCAATCCACCATACAATATCCTTGAAGCCGAAAAGAAAGCCACCGACATCGAGCGATTCTTCGGGGAAGATCGAAATCGACGACCAAAACCAATAGAACGATTACGACTCCCTGAGCAGCAACGACTAACAACCAATAATCCTAATCCGATCACTAAAAAACCAACTCCAACACCCAATCCAATGCCAAGAAGCTTCCGACAAACCGAACAAATACCACTTGCCCAAAGGACACAATTAAAATGCTTCAAATGCAACCAGATCGGACATGTCTCCAGTCAATGTAAAAATTTTCGAACACCCAGCCAATTTCCGAGACCACCAGCAGTCCACAATCTCGAGACACACAAGGAAGAAATAGAGAAACCAACAGACCAGACCTACGAATTAACGCCACAACGGGAAGACTACCCACAGTACTTTTACGATCCGACGGACAGCGACATAAATTCCTCATTGACAGCGCAGCAGGAATTAATATACTCAAGCGAAGATGCGTATTACGACCAAGAATAACAAAAGAACGGAAATTCTCGATGGGACACTCTGAATTTAAAACCAACGAACACGCTTTGATAAAACTATTTGGCAAAACTCTAGAATTTTTTGTGGTAGAAGACAACTTTCCAATTATAGAAGACGGCATACTCGGTTTGCCAGCCCTATCTAAATTCAAATTTGAACTCTCGAAACAACAATTAAAACTTGACAATAATATACTTTTATTGCAACAGGAAAACGACGTACCTCCAAAACAAGCAGTGTCAAAAACAGTCTACCTGGAAGGAAAACCAACAACGATATGCTTTATCAATGGTGGTGAGTGCCCAGCCAAAATGACTAATTTTATCGAAAATTCAAATACGTACGATCAAGTCTCCACGTTTAAAGATTTAGTTAGACTTTCGCATATAGAGACAACCCTCCGTGAACCAATCGAAAAGATATTGCTGTTCTACTTCGACGTATTCAATCTAGAGACCGACTTATTACCATGCACTAACATTGCTAAACACACAATAACGTTAAAAGAAAATAAAATCATTAACACAAAATCTTAGCGACCGCCTGAATGCCATAAACAAGAAATCAGACGACAAATGGACGAAATGCAACAAAAGAACATTATAGAACCATCTGATTCTCCTTACAATTCACCAGTCTGGGTAGTACCAAAAAAGGCAGACGCCTCAGGGAAACAGAAATGGCGAATTGCAATAGACTTCAGAAAAATAAACGAACTAACTGACCGGGACGCATATCCATTACCTGACATAGACGACATACTATCCCAACTAGGCAACGCAAAATTCTTCTCAGCCCTCGATTTATCCTCCGGATTCCACCAAATCCCAATGGACACAGACTCTAAAAAGTACACAGCATTCTCCACACCACAAGGACACTATCATTACAATAGGATGCCATTCGGTTTAAAGAATGCACCTGCAACACTTCAACGCATGATGGATACCGCACTAAGAGGACTCATAAATAAACATTGCTTCGTATATTTAGACGACATTATAATACACGGACAGTCGATTGAAGAGCACAATAGCAACCTCGCGATGGTATTGCAACGCCTACGCGAACTCGGACTCAAAATACAGCCGGACAAATGCGAATTTCTCAAACCAGAATTAGAATATATTGGACATATAGTAACCGCCGAAGGTGTAAAGCCAAATCCCAAAAAATTAGAAGCCGTTAGCAATTTCAAACAGCCACGTAATCACACAGACATCAAATCGTTATTAGGACTAGCAGGTTATTACCGTAAGTTCATCAGAAACTTTACTAAGATCGCGAAACCATTGACCGAACTTACAAAAAAGGAGACACCATTTCATCGGACAGATAAAACCCAGGAAGCATTCCAGACATTAAAAGACAAACTCTGTTCATCACCCGTACTAAAATTCCCAGACTTTGCGACACCATTCACATTAACGACTGACGCCAGTAACGAAGGCATAGGTGCCATCTTATCACAGGACGGACATCCATGTTGTTATATCTCGCGAACTCTAAACCCATCGGAACGAAATTATTCCACTACAGAAAAAGAACTTTTAGCAATAGTATGGGCCGTGAAATGCCTCCGACAATATCTGTTAGGACGGAAATTCCTCATCCGAACCGATCACCAAGCACTAAAATGGTTACAGAAGTGCAAAGACCCCTTATCACGCTTGATGAGATGGCGATTAAAACTAGAAGAATACGAATAAGACATAGAATACACGAAAGGAAAAGATAATACTGCAGCCGACGCACTATCTAGAATACATGTTCTGACCAGACGACGCGAAAATTTGAACATAGAACTCGATAAAAAATATCACGATTGGAAAAAATCTACCGACGCGTTACCCAAAATTCTCAAAATGACTCCGAACCGTAAATCTTTCTATCAATTATCCAAAACAGAGCTGGGAAATTACGACGGAATCGAATGGTTAACTAAATTAAACGAAATTATTCATATAAACGAAAAGATGGGTATAGGCGACGACAGTTTCACAGAGACCGAGAAGAACGCGATCAAACAAATTTTACTATTCCTGAACGACACCGTAAAAGAATTAAATTTTGCATGGGAACCAATTCAAACATATAGGGACGAAGAAATAGACGAATTATTGAAAGAAAATCACGATTTAGTAGGACACTCCGGTATGCAAAAGACATACGACCGCATTCGTGAACGGCACAGAGTACCAGATTTGATGAAACGCATACAACAACATATAGAATCAACACCTGCGAAACATCTAAAACTACACGTATCAGACCGCGCGAAGAACCTTGTAGCACCGACACACCCCTCGAACCAAACGATAAAATTGCTATGGACTTATTAGGCCCACTGAAAAAGACGAAAAAAGGCAATCAGTACATTCTATCCATACATGACGAATTGACAAAATACTTAATACTCGTACCACTAAAAACTCAGCAAACGGAAGCAATTTGGAACGCACTCTTGAATCATTACATTTACATCTTTTCCGCTCCAAAAAAGATATTAACTGACCGCGGACAGAATTTTATATCTAGTTTAATGCAACAGTACGAAGACGCGTACAAAATCAAACATATCAAAACGACATCCTTCCACCCACAAAGTAACGGATCGTTAGAACGGACACACGCAGTAATAACGGACATGTTAAAATCGATACAGCGAAATTCGGATGAAGAATGGGACGATCAACTTAACTTTGTATGCCTTGCATATAACACAATGATACACGACTCTACTGGTTACTCGCCATTCGAACTCACATTCGGACACCAAGCCAATCTTCCCTCCACAATATCCAAGAATCCCCAACGCACATACGCAGACGAAGTCACGTTCCGCAAAAAGGAATGGGACTCTAGACTCCGACACGCTCGCGAAACATTGATCAAAAGTAAACAGCGATATCAGCGCGATCAAAAACGTAAAATTATAAAACCTCAATCAGTTTTCAAAGAAGGATGAACTCCGTTTTAATACATAACGATCATAAAAGGCATAAGCTTGATGTGGAATGGTTAGGACCGTACACGATTGATAAAGTATGTACTCCATACTATCTGATTCAAGACAAAAAGATACACGGTTATCGTTTAAAACCTTACATTCCAGGTCGACGATCGTGTCAAAATAATATTGAAAGTGAAACCTGAATAACCATGCCAATGTGGGAGAACTCAGACAAAATTGTCCATCAGTGAGGTCACCATTTTAACATCACTTGGGGACCATTAGAAGAGGTCTTACGTTTAGGGCTTATAGGCGACGTGATAGCGCATGCATGAAGCAAGAAATGTGGACCCAGAGCTATTCGATGATAATAATAAAATCAAGACCATAATAGCTAATCAAGCAGCACTTATTAGAAAAATTGTAAACTCAGAAAACCTAAACCACTTAGAGAGATCATATAGTGATATATTAAAATTACAACAGCAGGCAAATATCGATAGATCTATGCTTAAGATGATCATGAAAGTCGACACCGCGATGCAAACTTTACACTTCCAATTAGATGAAATACTTAACGTCATGATATTAGGCAAACAAGGAATAATTAGTCCACAAATACTTGATCCCAATGAATTCATAGAAAATTACGCCAAGACAATAGGTAGCCAGATGTACAACACCGCGATTTCTGCCAAAACCGAACATTTTCAATTCACACTCGACATTAGTGATCTTAAAATCTTCACAATAGATGACAAAATATTTTTCAAAATCATAATACCTTTAGTCTCTAACACAGAATGGAACATATTACAAGTATATCCTATCCCGAGTAAAAGAAATGGAGTATTTTTGGCTCCAGTAGTCGAACATCAGATATATTTAACTTCGGGTCTTTCATTTATAAACGCTGATATCGAGTATTTCAACAAACTTTGTAAGAATCGAGCCGGAACCACTATATGCAAACAAACACTACCAATCCATGACAGAAATTCAAGAACCGATTGTCGCAGCGAAATAATAAATTTCAAACCACACATTGAACATTGTCAAATAACTGTACTTAAGAGTGAAGACATTAGCTTTATACCGCTCAAAACTAGCAACTGTTACATTGCGATACCAGCAAATCCGATAGAAATAGACACAATTTGCCAAACGAAGCATACCTTACAAAAACTTGACAAGCCTTCCATCATAAGGGCTAACACTTCTTGCGATATATTGTACAAAGACGAACACATGCGTATAGGCGAAACAAAAAACGAAGTCATATACGAAATCAAAACAAAACCCCTAGCGCTCAAAACAAACGATAGTTTCACTCATCTATTAGATAAACTCGAGCGAGCACCGAAAATAATAGATAATTTACAAGGCTATAAAACAACGATCGATAAAATAGGCGACGAGATAGAAACTCTTAATTTCGAACACAGAATTAAAAATATACAGTATTGGGGACTAACCACGCTCCAGATATTGGGGTACATAGCATTAGGCATACTAGGTATATATGGATTAAACAAAATAGGGGTATTCAAATGCATCAGGAAATGTATACCGAACAAATTATGTATCAATTTATTTTGCTGCCGAAATGAAACTGTAATCAGCAGCCACAATGCGACAGCCCCACCAGTACCACTCACCCTGGGCTCAACACCCAACATCTGTATTCCGACCAACACATACCACTCAGATGAAGAGGAGGAATCAGCTGTAATTTTCAAGCCACGTCAAGTCCGATTCCACAAAAGTCTTCTGAAGAGAACTTGGGGGATCAAGTTCAATCTAAGAAGGGGGGAATGTCACAGACGAAATTCGAGCAGCTGTATATAACAAACCGAAATTCCGAACGCCTTATCGCGTGTGACCGTCCGGTCAGCATCCGTTCTCAGCCGCCTGAGTGGCATTCGATCACTCCAGCCGTTCTCCGAATTTTACACTAAGTATAAACAAAACCTTCTCCCACTCCAACGAATGGAAGAATATAAATGCACCCTTCAAAATCATCCAGTCAGTCTGAAAAAAATTCTTAACAAATCCAAGCATCGAAAGCGTATCATCGCGAACCGAAAAAATTGTATAAATTGAGTAACAAATAAAAAAAACTTCATCTCCTTTTCGGAAATTAACAAGTTCCTTATTTTTACCTTAATTTTACACGACAAGAGCAACGTCGAAAGAAACGGCGTAGCCAGCCGCTCTCACGAAACTCGCTCGCTCCAAGAATGCCGTGGCTCTCTTTTTCGTCCGCGGTCACCCTTTGTCCGTGAATTGGCATTAAGCCGCACCCCGATCTGTGCGCAGATCGTTTTCCACTGCGAACACTGTAAAGGGCAATTGTACGTCGAGTCGTACGCGGAAGCCTTTATCCCGCAGGTTACATTATCGCAGCCCGTGGTTTCCGTATACTCGCCCTATAGCGAGCCGCGTTAATTCCAATTTATTCGCCCTTTCGAAACGTGGCTCGAAACTTGATCCGTCTTATGCTCGCCAGTCTTTATCCTCGATACGAGAGATCGATCGACGTATTGCACGTATTCGTCTCTTTTAAGCCGCCAAAGTAGCCCCGCCAAAGTAGCGCCAAACCCCCGATCATTTATCATTTAATATATATCCTACGTTTCATCGTTCTTGCATTGTTTGGTTCCTCGACGTTGCACTAATCGGAGCAGATGCAAAGTGTTGGATAATCGATTCGAGATAATGGGATCTCGAGCGACAGGCGTCGTAGAGCCCAGGACAACCATGCCCGGACAGTGTCACGGTTACGAGCGCGAAGCCTTTTAATCGTCTTTCGCTCGTAATATGCGCTCGTACGCGCGTATTACGCCGATCCCGACACCGATCACGATCGATCGCGAGATCGCCAAATTAACGCTTAAAGCGACCTTCCAATCGCTACGTTCGGATCGCGTCGTCGGCGCGGGTACCGCAGTCGAGGTTGACACCTCCTCCTTCGCTCGTCTCGTCGTTTCTTGCTGGATCGCGAGAGAAAAGGGCTGATATCCTCTGAAACGCGCGACGCGGCATCGAGTTGTACCTCGTCGCGTTCTACGTATATCGACGATCCGTCAGAGAAGAACATCGGGAATCCTCGATCGCACTCTCTAGAGCCGTCAAGCCACTCACACCCGCTTTTCGCTCGACGCGCTACCCAGAGAAAAAAACGAAAATAGAGGTAACCGATCGAGCGCGTTTGCGCTTACGCCAACGAGGAGAATCTCTCGAAAAGACGAATCGATTCTTTAAGAATACGGACAAGCTGTGTTTCCGGGTTTGCCTTCGGCGTCGCTGGACCTTACGCGGAGATCGTTCCGCGGCAACGACGATAAATCCTATGCCCTGGCGGATTCCCTAGTTTAGCCTGCGTGGGTCTAGCGAATTATCCGTCTTTTTTGTCGAGAGTCGCGATCCCCGGCAACGAGGTTGCAGCCCGCTCGAAATCGTTGCCGTTATAAATTGCGTAGCGATAGGAAGACATCGATTCGTCGATCGAATCGAGGGGATGTAACGTCTGTGCGCGCATTTAGTCTCTAGAATCGCCAACGACATGTTTATTATCGACGGTTTCTTATTTAAAACGGTCGTTAACGAGACACCGTTTACCTACGACCGATCTAGTCGCATTTACATCGAGTTGCTTTCCGTGGTTCGAACGATTCGAATTCGTACAGCCGTTTTACCGGATATTATCGACGACCGGACCTCGAGGCCCGAAATTACGAGGGTCGACAGCCTGATGATAACGCGTCGCCATTCTTCGGGCGTATTTCGATCGCTGTTAATCCGGCCTCGTTCTGCGAGCTGCAATCCGATCGAACTCTCGACGGAAAAATCCTCGACGAGTGCGTCTCCGATCGAGACGACGCGGCGACGGCGACGTCTGGAACGTCGAATCCCCCTGCGATCCTTAACGACTCGACACACGCGAGAACTCGAAGCGGGAGAGTGGAACCGCGCCGGATCGGGATCGGACTACTCTTAGGCCGGATATGCAGGCTTTATTTGCCCGTGATAGAGGAGTTGCATAAGGAGAATCCGAGTGCACGGCCGGCTGGTGGGAGCGATGAAGCGGTGCGAGAGGGAGAAGCTAGGTTTTGCGAACGTGGACGAGCGAGAAGGAACGAGAAGGGAGGGTTAGGTCGAGCAGGTCGTTGACGGTTGGAGGATGCTGCCGTGTGGTCCCAGAATCGATCCCGGCCCGCCACCACCCCGGCGCCGCAACCGCCAAGCGTCGGCTAACTAGTTCTCGCAGATGTACGCGAGTACGTATAACGGCGCACACTTGCGCGACACGGGCTTACCTCTCCCCATCCAGCGCCGCTCCAACGACCGCTTCTCATCCACTCTCATCCACTCTCATCCACTCCGATCTACCGACCTTCTCGTCCTTCTCTCCTTCGCCCTCTCCTACGCCACTCTACGTTCCGCTCTACGCTCCCGTCTGCGTTTCGGTCTACATGGTGGCCAAGCCTCGGCCGAAACCTAGACCACCATGTACCGCATACGATACGAACGTATCATCGTCGTCGTCGGATCACCGAGAGAGCAGGCTGCTGTCGCGCACAGGCACGCTACGACGCACAGCGTTACCCTCTTCTCTCTGCGAACGCTGACACCGCGTCGTACCGCTGTTGCACGCGTGTCTGCCAACTCGCGCGAAAGCCGGGTACCAAGCACAGACGTGGCGCGAATCGTACGCCGTGCTCGAAACGCCGAGCGAAACCAGGTTTCGTCGGGGCTCGCCGCCGCTTCCTACTTTGGATGGAAATTTCCGCCGGGTCCACCAGGTTCGAGCGTCGAGCCGAGAAACGAAAACGCGGCACGCTCCATACGAAAGAATCGGATGTACGCGAGAACGTAAACGAAAGGATCTGCTCTCCCGGGAACGAGCACGGCGACTTTCGTCGGAAATTTACAATTTTGATGCGCGGCGTTGCCTAGCGAAGCGATCACGGTGTCGGTGTTCGAGGCGGGCTTTCTCCGTCTTCCGCTCGTATTCCGCGCTCGCGATCCTTCACGGTCCGTCGCCCACGTCCGCGAAACTCCCTCGCCACCGCTGTTCGCTTCTCGCGAACGTCCGCGTGCGCGCCCCTTCTTTTCGCAACGTTCCAAACGTCCCGTGCTGTCGCAAAATTACCTCGTTGCAAAAAGACACCGAGTTTTATCGCGACCAGCGGCAGAACGAAGGAACCGATCCGCCGCGGTGCCTACGTGCTCTGGACGCCGTTAGCGAGCGCTCGCGCGGACCTGCGTTGTTGTGAATATAATAGGACGAAGAATCTTATTCGATTTAATTTCGCGATGCTAAAGCAAACCGTGTTTCTTCGTCGAAGAAACGCTCGCGGTGCAGAGCAAACAAATTTTCACCAACTTGGATGTTTTCCCCTTATTTTGCCTTTTTTCTCCCCGAGAGACCATTCGTCGAGAAGACAGCAAGCAACGGCTGTTCATTTTCGCGAATCCAGCGAGGATAATTACGGATAAAATCTTGAGAAACAGTCGCTAAAAAATGACCGGTCCCAAAGGGGGGAAGGATAGAACGGGAAAACGGATGTTCGGGCACGCTGGCGGCCACGGTTTCACATAAATCACCGGAGGTGAAAAAGCGGGAGCAATCGGGCCGAATATCGTATTTAGCTCTATCCGGCAAAGATTTATTTACGAAGTCGAGCTAACCACCGACGATACGTTTCCTTAAATCGCAGTGCCGCATGGATACAAGCCTCCCGTTCCACGATCTTCCACTCCGTGTTCGCGCAGAAAGCGTAGAAAGCGTAGAAAGCGAAGTTTGAAAAATTCGCGCATCTTTGGCGAACGGCGAAACGAACGTGCGGTCGCGGAAAAGAAAACTATTAAAGGAACGAACGAGTAGGTGGATGGGCGAGCAGAAGAACGGGTAGAGAGAGAGAGAGAACAGAACGAACGAATAAATTAACGTTTCGAAGACAACGGGACGAAGACAATGGAACGAAGAGAGTCATCGGGATGTTTAAAACGCTGCGAGGATCTCTGAACTATTTCGCTTCTAACGAGTGAAAGGAAAGGAGAAGAAGCTTGCGCGCTAACTAGACGAGAGAAACAATTGGAACTTTCGCGCTAAATAGGAAACGATTTTGCCTAGAATCGCAAACGAACACCGTTTCGATCCTTTAACGGGGGTTGTATCGATCGCGCGACCTGACACCTGCGACTTCAATGGCGAGAAACGAGAAGAGTTGGAGCAACTGCTCCACGAAATTTTTGTAATTCTCGTTTCCAGCGTCTAAATACGCGCGACGGTGCACAACGAAGCGTGCAGGAAGAAAGCCGACAGACGGAATCGCGTCCCCCTTCCGTTTCGAAATACAGCGGTGGCGGTAGAAACGTAACGGCGAGGCAGAAACTGTCGACGAAAGCGCGAAAGATCGCGTCTGATTTTTTCGACGAGCGACGCCTCTCTCTCTCTCTCTCTCTCTTTCTTTCTCTTCGCTTGGATTTTACGATGCGCCCGCGCCCTCTTCTCTCTGTCTGTCGACAGAAGCGGGTGCAGAGAGACCGCGCTAAGTCACCTGTAATTTCCGGCCGAGAAGTAGCGGGTGGCGCCGCCCATCTTCCGCGAACGGCTTCTTAAGTCTTCTTGACCGTGGCGAGATTTTTCGAACCGCTGGTTGCTTATTTACGATGACGATCGAATTCGTTAATGCACCGAGCACACCGTACACGCCACTCGAATTCCAAATGGCCGCTCTCCGCGGAGCAAGTTAAGCTTTATCGAGCCCGATTGAACTTTGTAGTCGCTCGTGCTCATCTTTCGTAGCCTGTCTCTCGCGGTGGGTAAATACCGCCCTTACGATCTCTTTCCTTCTCCCGTGTACGCGGCTACGCGATAAATTTGATATTTCGTAGTAGAGCAGCGCCGATCGCGAACAGTAGCGAAGCTTTATCGCTTGCGAATGAACATCGTCGAATATTTCGGCGTAATACGGTGGCAAGATTTTTCGGCTAATATTCGACGGAAGAAGGAGATGAGACGGATCTCGCACTTGCCAGCTTATTCGACCAATTCGAATCGTATCCGACAAAGGAGATGACCATCGCAATCGACTCCCCGAAAGATACGCAGATGGGAGAAGGCCGAACCCAGTTCTTTACGTTCTTTCGTCTTTAAACGAAAGTTGTCTGACAGTGATTAGGTTTCTCGTCGTTTAAAGATTCGAGGCCCCTCGCTAGAAAAACGAATTGAACGCGAATGACACCGTTCGAAAGATTCGTCTTTACGAGGCAAGAAGCGCCTGGCGTCGGTTTACAAGGATATCGAACTGCGTCAATTATCGTCGGTGTGTCCAGAGGAGCGATGGTATTTACCGGGCGAGCCGGGTCGATCGCCCGGTTCAATAAAATTCTCGTGAAGGGAGAGATAGCGAGGTGTAGGCGAGTCGGTGACGTGGCACATAGCCAGTCGGTGTGTTACTACGAAATTACGAAGCAATTTCGCAGGAAATATATTGGGAAATGATTTCGACGCCGACATCGAAAGTATCTATTACACGACTAACGTTACCGTTACACGAGACCAAGCTTGTACGGATTATAACGACGAGGTTGATGTCGCGTTGAGCCTGTATCGTCGGACACCTGCCACGAGCAGATTGGCGTAAGCAGGCCAACGTCGATTATAGGAGATGGTATTACCGGCGGTCACACAGATTTTCCTACGAATCGTCGGTCTCGTATTTGCGATTTCGTAGGTATCCTGCCGAGGAGGACAGCCAATTTAAGGACAAGCATATTGGCTTCGAATCGAGGCGAGAATTCGTTCGGCCCGAATTTGCTTCGAATTTGCTTCGAATTTGCTTCGAATTTGCTTCGAATTCGCTTCGACGAAGATTTTCTATCAAATTATTCGTGTCGTTCGTATTCGAGTTCCTTTCCCAACGTTCCACGCAGGGAAATTAAAAGGGACGATCTGAAAAAAGCAGAGTAAACTGGAGTAGCTTCGACCTGTATACCAGGTTCAAAAGGTAATTCAAACGTTTCGGTGTAGTTACATGTTTAATTAAGGAACGGTTAACCGGAATATCTTTGTAATTGAAAAGCATTGAATTCCGAGTAAAGTTGGCGAGCAGATTTCAGCTAGTTGAAGGGTCTTAAACGAGGTCGAAAATTCCACTAACGGCTATCTTGGAACACTCGATGAAAAGGATCCGTGGAGTAAAGATTTTCCACAAACTTTATTCGGCATGTCCCTCGTACACGATGACGTAAAGCGACCAACCATCGTGATTAACTCAAATACGGCGGAAGAAGAGAAAGAAAAAGAAAAGTATCGCGGAGAAAAGGTAATACCATCGTAACCGTCGTAAACCGTTGGCAGTTGTCGCCTATCGATGGTACGTTGATCGGGCCGGTTGTACGCGGAAGCTCTTTATCGACGGACTCGAAAGAACCTTCACATCCGGCGATCGCTAAGCAATTTAAGTTTAGCGGAAAATCCATTTCTCTGGCGAAGAAAGGAGTGCGAGCTAGCGGCGCGTGGAATATATTAACTGATTTATATCCCGGGATTTAATAACCTGGCGACGTTGGGCCGGAGTACAGAGGCTCTCAATTACAATCGGGACAGCGTCGTTAATACAAAAGGAGGCTCTTACGGTCTATAGATGGCGGGCCTTATCGGTGGCTCTCTGCCACCAGCAGGTTTCAGCGACGCTGCCTCGATATATCGATACACCCCCCCATTGGGTGAAACGACAGCGGGCTGGATGCTGTTTTTTCGCTACGGTCGGACCCGCGCTCCCTGTCGCGAAATGCTTTTGCGTCACGATGGTTTCGCGTCGGTTGTTTGCGCGCCGTTTCGTTACATTCCTGTGACTATAACGCTTGGTTACGGGTCGAAAAACGTTTCGTTTCCCGCTGATCTTTGCACGAGTAGGCATTTTTCTATTTTTCGACAGTGGATATTTTTTAGAAGTTTCTATACGCGAACATTCGTTGATTTATGCAACGTCGTATACGTATTGTCGTTGCTTGGACGCTGGTTTGCTGAACAGCGCGACGTTTTTCCATCGCGGGAATCGCACAGACGCGTAAAGCGAAGGCCACCTTGGTATTAGGTATTCTCTTTGAGAAACGTGCAAGCAGAATAGGAGAAAAACGGCACGAGACGCGTTGCAAGGCGCGAGTTGATATACTTGTACGTATAGCCAGAAGCGGAAGGAGTATTCGCTGAGACACGAGTTTCCAAGACTGACCGGGGCACGCGTCGCGTCTATTTCGCAGGATCGTTTTATTTTAGAAAAACCGGTCTCGCCGTTCTCTCCAGGCGGCGCCCGTAACTTTTCGCAAACTCTGTTGCCAAATTCCTGGCGAAGAGATGGAAACACGGGCGGCTGGATGGCGCGGTCCACGGGGAAAATTTTGTAAGAAAGAAATTTTTTAACAGGAGTCGGCCAGATTTTTTCCGCGCACCGATTCTGCGTCTCCAGTGCGAATTTCCGC
>NW_022883855.1:0-25936 GCF_011952255.1 Bombus vosnesenskii
CTTCCTTCTTTTCAGGATTCTCCTCCATGCGATAGTAGCAGATATCTGAAACGTATATGAAACCAACCGTTACGTTCATTTGTGTTTTTCCCCCCAAACGAAGAGAAAATAAGGTGTGAAAGAAGGAGTAGCCTCTCATAGTTCCTACAATTTCTTCATTCTCTTTGCTTTCTTCAATATTGCCTCAACAAGTTCCTGTGGTTCACGATACTTGAAATATATACAATGTTACCAGCGTGGAAATTGTCTTGGAAACTTGGAAAATCTTTCAAGAGGAACAACATTGCTAACTGAGATTCGAGAAAGGAAATGTAAGTAAATCCTTGCTTCTACGTAGAGCTTTTTTATTTACTTCTGACGAGTAAAGTACTGTTATTAAAATTTGATTAAAAGTACCAAGAATGTCGAGATATAAACAACCATTTGTGGAAAGGTCAGGAGAAGCAGAATTATCGAATAAACGTTACATAACTCTTAGTGATTAAGTAAGAGAAGAGTAACGAGAAAAAAGTCTTTTATCTAGGTCTTAATAAAGTATACTATATTTATCTCCATATCAAGAATAACAACAAGATATAAACAGTCTTCTAGAAATTGAGTAAATATTACATAATTACATCTTGAGCAATATTTTACGTCTTAGCTTTTGCTTAATCATTATGATAATCTTAAATATCTGTAAATTCTTCACAGACTCTTTGCATCTTCTATACAGGTATCTCATGATCATGTGATAACACACAGGAAGAAAAAATAGAGGAAAAAACAGCGTAAAAAAAAGTTGCGTAGGAGTATCGTCGCACTACATCATTCGACAATTGATGCACGTCATGGCGATCGTCACGGTTTAAAGCAGGCCATCAAAAACACGTTTGTTATCGTACGGAAAAATCTGCGACGTTCCAGCTGTTCAGGTGCATCGAATTGTGAATCATCGGTGGTACGAAGCAAGGCGAGGGGCGTAAATAGAGAAAGAAGAGAAGAGAAGGATTCGCATAAATGATAAAATATAATCGTTCGTTCCTCGTCGATGGCGGATGGATGGCTTTAATCGTGGACGATATCGATACGATTATATTTTATACATTTGAAACAAATATAAAAGACGAGCAAAACCAGAGATACGATCGTTATGATATTATTCAATCGGTAGCCTATTTACCTCGTTTTTTGTTCACCTTCTCTGTCTAGTAATAATTTTTCGATTCGACTGACGTGACGTTACGTTGGCGGTGTAGAAACACGATTTTAAACACCTGCGGATAGTTGCATGAGTTTCGAGCGATTCCATTCCCTTCGATTTATATTTATGCGATCAACGCGCGGATCGTTAACGCATTATGCAGACAGCAGATGTTACGTAATCACACATATCGTAATTGGAAATTAGTAACGTTATCGCGTACCAGGATCTTCCTGTCTTTGATCATCGAGTAACACTTCGTTGTCCTCGCTCCTTCCGCGGATAACCAGCGTTTATCATATAGAGACAGGGATTTGCAAAGAATAAAAGTTGTAGAACGTTGAAAGGCGTTGAGAGAAACGTGATGTTATCCCGTTATTCGTTAACGCAACGCAGTTAAAAAAAAATCCCGTAGGAAGATTACGATAATAGATAACCTGAGTCGAGTGTTTGTCGGGGGATCTAAAAGATTCTTTCGAGTTGAGCGTCTGAGATTGCAGAGAAGAAAATTTGGAAGCCATCGAATTCGTGATGTCGATAGAAATCTTCAGTTGGAATCGTTGTATCATAACGTAGTCTGCTTATTGTCGATAAGACTTTACTAAACTAAAAGTGACTACTGAAAGTTTCTATCCTCTAAATTCTATCTACGATTCTATAATCTAAAAACTGACTTTTGCAAACAAACTGTAACATTCGCTTAACGGAAAGACATACGTATCTTGTTTGTACTCGTCTTTTCACAATGAATTCTTGAACGTCTGTCTCTGTGGTGAGACAAATGCAAAGTCATCTCATCAGTTACTCACCTTGCTTCAAATCTCCAAGAGTATCGACGAGCTCGTCGCATATCATCGCATCCCATTCGTCCTTTCCCATTAGATCGTACTTCCTCGCCAAGTATCGCGCCACAGCGTTACTCTGCGCTACCGGTTTCCCGTCTATCTCCAGCACAGGCAGCTTTTTATAAGGCATTGCTAAGAACAAACATGGCTCATATGAACACTGTGTAGAGTTCGATAGGAAACGATCGATAGGAAATCACAACACAGCTTCCGAGGCCGTTGCGTTCTTGTGAATAGATGAATCGAAATCATTTCGGTTTTAATCAACATGACCTAGTAAAGAAATACAGAAATGTCTTCTTTCTCCTTTTTTTCTTTTCTTACGATTACGATGGACAGGGTATCGCGTGTTTTTGACTGTTGGGAAGAACCTAAAGTTTTTAAAATCAAGGATAAAAGATAATACCAGACACGGAAAAAATATTAGAAAATGTACACGGTTCTTGTAATGAAAATTGAAATGCAAGGAATATAAATCGAATGTCTCTTGCGAACGTAATTTTGTGTTTTACACCGACAGGATTGATTTACAGACTTACGTTGATTTTTTGTTTCTCTATCTGCAAGCGACATATAAGATTATATCGAAGACTATGCTGCGTAAAACTTTTATTATACTATTTACGATAGAAATGTCGCAACGGAAGATCGAATTTTATGTCTGCTTTGTTCTTTCGACTTTTTAGCTATGTTCTTGTTCATTTCCGAACTGATTTCAATTTTTTATCCTTTTTTTCCGACAAGTCCTAAAAAGTTTTTAAATTAACGAGAAACGTAGAAGTATTTTTGTATTCCTATTTTAAGTCACCTATTTACGGTTTTCTCAAAATATTCGAAATGCTTCGATTCATTGAAAACAATAAAGATTGCAACACAAAAATTCGAGAATCGTAAGTGAATTAAGTTGGTATTCGATAAACACGATATTACGGAAGCAAGACTTAATGAAAAGTTCGACTTTATTCCGTATGAAATTTTACTTTAAGTAAGTTTAGCCTGCACGTGAAACGAAAGTTTTATATACAGAAAAGTTTGAGTAAATGGTAGATATCTGAGAGTTGAACGATGAAAGTAAAAATCGATTCTTCACGCTTACAATCCTTGTATTCAGGCCAGAGTTCTTCGGGGATCCTCTCGTCGGTATACTCGATGCCAGTATATGCAAATATGTACCGTATATGTTCGGCACGACCACGGGCATTGAAGTAGATTAGTTTGTAGGTATGTTCGTCGCTCATTTTCCTTGCTCTGTCAACTTATCGAGAAAAATGTTACAATTAACTCGTGTAATTAACAGACTGTGTGCGTGTTTGTGTGTAGAGAGAACAATTTATTTATAGATGGAATAATTCGTATAATACGCAAAATAAATCATTTAGAAGGCTGGAATATATGTTTTTGAAACAATTAATTATGTCGAAAAATATTTCAAACGAGATATAATTATGAAAAAAATAATAATTAAATGTATGTAAATGTATGTAATAATAGTTAAATGTATGTAAATGTAATAATTAAATGTAATTAGTTGTGAAAAAAATAATAATAAAAAATAAATAAATGTAAAAAAAGAATTAAATGTAATTAGTTTCTTTTTACGCACGCGATATTATTGGCGATATATGAAGGTCAACTTTATTTTTTTAAATAGATATATTTATACATATATTTATAGATATAAATACATATATTATATAGATATAATAGTATATATAATATATATAATAATATATATGTCGAGTCTGAATCTCCGAGTCCGAGCTCGAGGCGCCCTCCCGGTGAGGGCTCGCGGGAGGTAGCGGTTCTGCGTTGAAGTTCTCCATCGTCCGGTCGCGCGTGGGGTACCTTTATTGTCGATAGTTACACTAGTGACGAGGGCCTCAGGCTTGATAACGAATCCGTGACCAACGGGAGGACAGGTTCCCTTGCTCTTGTCACGTCGATTAGGGGTAATTTCACGTTCCGCACGCAAGGTGAGAAATTCGTACTTAAATTTTGATTGTTATTAGAAGATTTATTGAACACTGACAGAGTAACGATACAGAATGGTCAAACAGCACAGAAAAGAATGTCTCGCAACGACTCGAGAGGTACTTTTTTTTATCAAGGACCCGGCTCCTGTGGAGGGGTTATCGCTGGATGCCGGTCACATAGGGTTTCTATTACTGCTTAGCCATCATTTTGCTGGCCAAGGTATGTGAGACATAACTATCCTTTTGTTGCGTTCTCACGACCACCGTGACATTCCCCCCTCCTTAGCTTCGCTTTGCTCCGCTAAAGCGTAAGGCTCTGGTGGGTCTTCTAAGTTGAATGATCCCCTCATCTTCGTCTTCGGTGATATTTTGGAAGATGGCCGTCCTTGGTACTGTTGATGTTTGATCGATCCTGTTTACGCGAGCGGTAGGGCAGTGTATTTTGATACGTACATTTTTAGGAAATGATCGGCGTAGACATTCGAAAAGTTTACATTTGTACATTACATATATTGTTCCTAGTCCTAGGGCTATGATTCTTAATATTTGTAGTGTGGATATGCCATATTCCTTCAATGAATTTATGCGTCGCTCAAATTGCAGGGTACTGATTTGTGTTTGTAATGTGTCGAGGTTGGCTTTATATTGGTTAAAATTGTGTGTTACTTTTGGAGCTGTTTCTAATATTTTCTCTAATATTGGAACATCTGTTTCTTCGAAGCTGTATATGCTATTCTTAAATTTGGTTTCGTAAGAGATATTTTTATGTGATCCTCCTATTTTCATAATATTATGATCGTATGTGATTATGCACCCGGTTTTACTGCTAATTAAGCTTGGTTGTCTAATTTCTAGGATTTTATGTGTCTTACATAACACGTCGATTTGTACATTTTTCGCAGGAATAATAATATAATGGTTTTCCGTCTGCAAAGGTACGAACGTCAATTCTTCCAGCTTGAAGACAGCAGTCGGGCAAGTTTTGACCGTCTGTCGATTAGTAATTAATTCTGATCTGCATTCAGGTGAATTGATTCTATTGTGACTCGGTTGAGTTCTTTTACAAATGTGGATGATTGCCGTTCGTTTACAATATTTGTTTAAGTAGTGACTATCGACAAAGGTGTATTGTTCTGAGTCGGTTAGTATCAAATCAGTTTCTATTACAGGCGCAATGAATACAGAGTTTTGTTTGGAAGGTATCGGGTAAATTTTAGTTATTTTCCATTCATTGTTTTCCAAAAGCGGCACAGTTATTGTATATATAAGTTTGTTATCTCTTATCCATACCTTTAGTTTGCTTAGATCTAGAATTAGTTGAAAGTTTTGAACTGAAGGTTCGATATGGTTAGTCATAAAGTTTTGTCTCGTTATTTGGTCAAGTGTTTTTAAGAATTGTTCAGGTTCTATAACTTGTGGGTTTATGATTCCTTGTTTCCCTAACATAACAGTGTTAAAAATTTCGTCGATGTTTATATGGAGTTCTGATATGGTAGATTCGGTTTGAATTAATAGGGAAACTAATATTTCGTTTTTTTCATTGTGGTTTTCAATCTTGTGTATATCGTTGGCTAAGTTTTCAAGTTGATTTGTTTTGGTATTGTCTAGCACGCGTTTGATGAGTGCGGTTTGGTTACTAAGAATTGTTTCTATTTTATTGTTGGAATCAAATAATGTATCGATGTTCTTGTTAATGAGTTCTAAATCGTTTTCGTCGATAGTTCCGAATAAAGTTTTGGATACTGAGCCTATGACATTGAGCAATCCGTGTTTGCTTTTATAACGCAATAATAATTTGAGTTGCCGAGTCAGGTTTTGAAGATTTCTGTACTTAAATTTTAGGCTACTTATTTCTAGTGTGTAAGCGCAAGGTGGTTTACATTGACGGTCTATTAAATCTATTACGCGTTGTAATCTATTAACTTGGTCAATTGGATCGTTAAGGCCTACTATAAGGGTGATATCTATTTGTTCGTTGTACAGATAGCAATTGTCAATGTGTTCCAGGAATATGTTGGCGTAATTCAATGGTTTTACTTCTAGATCGCTTCTAATGTACTCGAGTGTTATGATGATCCATATTATGGTCTTCTTCCTGAAAGATAGGGTTTTAGCCTGTTACCGTGGATTCTTTGCGTGTGACCGTTGGAATATTCGATAAGATAGGTGGGTGGATTGGATGAGAGGATTTCTGCAGGTCCTAGCCATTCGTGGTCTAGCTTGTTAGTCTTGTGGTCGTTATGTACCCATACTTTATCTTTTACTCGGAATATCGTCTGTGTTTTAATAATTTTCCGCATTTGATCCCTCTGGTATCGCGTTTTGTTAGATTCAGTAACTCGTCTTGCTTTAGCTATATAGGCGTTGTGTCGATTTTTCCAGAGGTTAAACAATTGTTCTCTGGTTAGGCTAGGAGTGGTTGATATTGAGGATGGCATGTTAGCTTGTCGTCCAAATGTTAATTCGAATGGGATATGTCCAGTCGTCTCGTGTACTGAAGTATTATATCCCATGCATATTAATTTTAAGTTTTCATCCCAGTCGTTCTGTCGGTCGGTCGTACAAGTTCGAATAAGGTCCTTTACTACGGCATGCGTTCGTTCAAGGGATCCGTTAGATTGTGGATGGAAAGAAGTGGTTTTTATGTGTCGGATTTTGAAAGCCCTTTCAAATGTGTCCATCAATTTACATACGAAATTTCGTCCCATGTCCGTCAGAATACTTTTTGGTGCGGAAAATATGTACACATAGTGATCCAAAAGTTCGTTAATGATTGAGTTGGCTGTTTGGTCTTTTAAGGGTATGAGGATGAGATATTTGGTTAATTGATCTTGGATAGACAGGATAAACTGATTGCCCCGTTTGGTTTTGGTGAGAGGTCCGAATATGTCCATTGCGATTTTGTCATTAGGATTAAGGGGTGTGTCAGTTATCATAGGTTGTTCCTTGGCCCTGATACGATTTAGCTTTTCTCGTTGGCAGGTTTCGCAGTTTTGTATGAATTCTGTAACGTCTTGTTCTAGGTTTGTCCAGTGATGGTGCTCTTGTATTCGTTTCACGGTGCGGTGTATACCTAAGTGTCCTACTAATTCGTTATGATTTTCGCGTAGTATCGTTTGTTTTTGTTCGTTATCGTAGTCTACTGGCGGATCTTGTCCAAATATTAATTTAATTTGAGGGAATCTAGTTGTTAGAAACCTTAGCATGAGTTGAATATTTACCTTTTCTAACGTGCTGAAGCTATTGTCGTTTATTCCTATTTGTAAGCGTCCGGTTCGGTGTTTAATAAAGTGTTTGGTTAATTGACGCAACCAATGCTGTTCGTTAAAGTCTCCCAGTTCGGTCTTTGTAATTTGTTTAAAGTGTGGTCTGTTAGGTTTTTGAGTTATCGGAGCTGGGGTGATATTGATTTTCCAGTCTATATACTCGTCATAATAGTCCGGGTTTTCTACATTGGGTTGGATTTCTTCATTAGTGATAGGATACAATCGGGATAGAGCATCTGCAGCTGTATTTTCTTTTCCTTTTTTGTATTCGATTTCATAATCGTACTCCTCGAGTCTCAAACGCCATCGCATGAGTCTCGATGAGGGGTCTTTAACATTCTTTAGCCATTTCAAGGCTTGATGATCACTTTGAATTTTAAATTTTCTACCAAGTAGGTATTGTCTTAGTCTTTTGATTGACCATACTATTGCTAATAACTCTTTCTCGGTTGTGGAGTAATTCTTTTCAGGATGGTTCAAAGTTCGGGATATATAACAGCATGGATGTCCGTCTTGGGAGAGTATCGCTCCTAACCCTTCGTTACTTGCGTCTGTTGTTAATGTGAATGTTTTGTCAAAGTCTGGATATTGTAGTACAGGGGCTTCGCAGAGTTTTTATTTTAGTGTGTCAAATGCAAGTTGTTGTCTATCGGTCCAATAGAATGGAGTGTCCTTTTTTGTGAGATCTGTCAATGGTTTTGCGATTTTAGAAAAATTACGTATAAATTTTCTATAATATCCAACGAGTCCTAAGAATGATTTTATGTGGGTCGCGGTCTTTGGTGTTTTAAAGTCTTTCACGGCTTGAATCTTTTTGGGATTAGGTTTTACTCCTTCCTTTGTTACTACGTGTCCTAAGTATTCTAATTCCGGTTTCAAAAATTCGCATTTGTCCGGTTGTATTTTTAATCCTAAATTTTGTAGTCTGTCTAGTATAATGGCTAGATTTCGGTTATGTTCTTGGATGGTGCTCCCGAATATTATAATGTCATCCAGGTATACGAAACAGTTATTTCCTATTAACCCCCGTAGCGCGGTATCCATCATACGTTGAAACGTCGCCGGTGCGTTTTTAAGGCCGAAGGGCATGCGATTATAGTGGAAGTGACCTTGTGGGGTTGAGAATGCAGTATATTTTTTGGAATTTTGCTCCATAGGTATCTGGTGAAATCCTGACGAGAGGTCTAGGGCCGAGAAAAATTTAGCTTTGCCTAAGTGCTCGAGTATTTCGTCCGAATTTGGTAAAGGATACGCGTCTTGGTCTGTTTGCTCGTTTAATTTTCTAAAATCTATAACGATTCTCCATTTTTGTTTGCCTGATGCATCTAATTTTTTTGGAACTACCCAAATTGGTGCGTTATATGGACTGTCCGATGGTTCTATGATTTGTTTGTCTAACATGTCGTTGATTTGAGTCTCAATTTCCTTTTTATGACATTCGGGCGGTCTATAAGATTTGATGTTTATAGGTTTGTCTGTCTTGAGTGTGATTGTATGTTCTGTCAGGTTGGTACATGGTAATGAGTCTGTTTCCATATTAAAAACGTCTAAGTAATTGATGAGGATTTTCTCAAGGGGTTATCGAAGTTCTGGATCAATATGTTTGGTACGTATTATTTGTGCGAATTTATTAATTTGGTTTAGTTTATCGGGTTTCTCTATTTCGTTTGTAATGTGACAAATTTGCTTACCAGTGTTGATGAAACATACTGTTGTGGGCTTTCCTTCGATGTATTGGGCTGAGATTAGAGTTTCGCCTGGTTTTATCTTGCTATCGGTTTCCTGGAATGGTAATATAATTTCGTCTAAGGTTAGTTTATTGTTAGTGACGCTGTATTGATACTTTGTAAGGAATGGGAGTCCGATTATTCCATCTTCGATTAGGGGAAAGTTGTTAGGGACTACGTAGAATTGATGATTTTTCTTGAGCATGGTTGTTACACCGGGCGACTCTCTGCCTGGCCCAGGTCACACACCGCGGGCCAGACGGACACCAGATGTCCGCTCTTCCGTACGGCGTACCCTCAATAGCCTTAAGCATCCGTCATAAACCCGAGTCACTTGCCTGCTAAGGTCCTTCAAACAAACATCTGTTTCCGAGGAATTTCTCGAGACTATTGTCTACCACGGCTTAACTAAGGAAAGTTGGTTTTTCGCACGTACGCTGCAACTGTCCTCCCACTAACCACTTTCTCTCGAGGGCGGTTGAGACCCTTCGTTTAACCAATTAGAAACGAAGCCTATTCCCTCACTCTCCTAAATAACATCGGCACCAACAAATCCGATGGTCCCGTGCGCTAGACACACCCATCCTTAGCTTTCCTCCGACACATCATCGTCTCCCAAGACGGTACTGATTTTACATCCTTCGAACGGTCAACATCCTTCGAGCGGGTAGACACACCCGCAGATCAGTCACTCATTCATCTCGTACATACGCACCAGTGTAACTGCCTTCGTTATAAGTTGTGGAATAAACGGTGAAATATAACTTACTATACTGTGTCATATTCATTCAACCACCTCTGTTATCTTAACCGAAACAGGGGAACGACTACTTCGCGGCGTCGATTCACCGAATCGTAGCGAGAATTTACGCCTCTCGCTGACGCGTTTTCCTCGCGACCGCGTCTCTCCGCGAACGGTCGTAACAATGGTTAAATTGCAAATTTTGTTAGTGGTATGTTTGTCACTTCCCATTAGGAAGGTTTTTGGGTTAGAAGTTTGGACGTTTAGTGAGGCTTTTTCTTTTATAAGGTTGATTCCTGCTCCGGTATCGATGAGGAATCTGGCTCTTCCTCCGTCTCTTCGTTGCAGTACGATTGATAGTAATCTTCCGGTGGTGGTGCAGTTAACTCGAGGTAAGCTTCCTCTGGGTTCTCCGTTGTTTGATTTACTCGAGGTGGAATCTTTCCTTGGCTGGCGAATGGAAAATTTCGAGAGTAGCATTTTTCGGCTGTATGTCTAATTCGTAAACACTTTGGACACTTCGGTTTCATGCGGTCGTCTAATGGTCGGCTAGGTAGCTGAGCAGAAGTTTGTGGCTGTGAATCGGTAGTAGTTCGCTTGGATACTAATGTAGTGTTGTGAGATTGATTCCTTGGGCGGTTGGCGACACGATTTGCTTCTCGTAACCATTGTTCTCTATCAGCTGCTAGTTGTTGGGCAAGGTGCAGGTTCTTTGGATCGCTAGATACCACCATCTGTCCTATCTCGTATCGTAAGTTGAGCAAATATGTTTTAAGTGCTTCGCGTTCTTCAATATCTATAGCTACGCGTCGTTCTGTTGGTGTGCGGTTTTCGTTTTGGACTGCATAATTTAATTCGTTTAGCTGTTGTTGGAATCTGGAGTTAAAAGATTGTACACTTTCTGTTGCCCCTTGTTTTAAATTCTTTAATTTGTCCCTACAGTTGCTAATAGTTGTTGGTGTTAATACGTGTTGTCTTAAGCATGAATATAAGTCTTCGAACGAGTTGATTTTTAGATATCGTATGTTTCGTTTCGCGTTGTCGGTAATCTTTTCGATCAGTATGAGATCTAATAATAGCTCTCTGTCACTTGCCTTGCACCTAGCTCTTGCTTTGCGGACCGATAAGATGAAATCTTCAACGCCTACGTCATCTCGACCTCGTAGTGTCTCGACAGTTCGTATGGCCTTATCTGCCTCGAGCCCCCGATCTTCGTTGTAGTTGTTTATTGGTTTAATCGCGGCGCGGCTAGATGCGGCTCGTGGTCTTTGTGACGTGTCCGGTCCGTCAGTTTCGTCATCCGTTACGTTATCAGCAGCGGTTTCTAAATGGGCCTTTATTTGCGACTGGTCAGTCTCGGTGTCGTATTTTATTTCCATGGTTTTTGCAAGATCGCGCATTTCTTTAGAGCGATTTCTATCGCTAGTTTCCGCAAATTCCTTTATGTTTCTAATGTTTTGATCGGTGCTGTTTCTAAAGCTTCTAAACTCGTGAGTTAGGCTTTCAAATTGTTCAATCAGGGTAGCGATTAGTTCGTTTTGTTTAGCGGTACTCTTGTCAGTTGGGTTCATGCTGAGAAATATGACACTTTCGATAAACACGATATTACGGAAGCAAAACTTAATGAAAAGTTCGACTTTATTCCGTATGAAATTTTACTTTAAGTAAGTTTAGCCTGCACGTGAAACGAAAGTTTTATATACAGAAAAGTTTGAGTAAATGGCAGATATCTGAGAGTTGAACGATGAAAGTAAAAATCGATTCTTCACGCTTACAATCCTTGTATTCAGGCCAGAGTTCTTCGGGGATCCTCTCGTCGGTATACTCGATGCCAGTATATGCAAATATGTACCGTATATGTTCGGCACGACCACGGGCATTGAAGTAGATTAGTTTGTAGGTATGTTCGTCGCTCATTTTCCTTGCTCTGTCAACTTATCGAGAAAAATGTTACAATTAACTCGTGTAATTAACAGACTGTGTGCGTGTTTGTGTGTAGAGAGAACAATTTATTTATAGATGGAATAATTCGTATAATACGCAAAATAAATCATTTAGAAGGCTGGAATATGTGTTTTTGAAACAATTAATTATGTCGAAAAATATTTCAAACGAGATATAATTATGAAAAAAATAATAATTAAATGTATGTAAATGTATGTAATAATAGTTAAATGTATGTAAATGTAATAATTAAATGTAATTAGTTGTGAAAAAAATAATAATAAAAAATAAATAAATGTAAAAAAAGAATTAAATGTAATTAGTTTCTTTTTACGCACGCGATATTATTGGCGATATATGAAGGTCAACTTTATTTTTTTAAATAGATATATTTATACATATATTTATAGATATAAATACATATATTATATAGATATAATAGTATATATAATATATATAATAATATATATGTCGAGTCTGAATCTCCGAGTCCGAGCTCGAGGCGCCCTCCCGGTGAGGGCTCGCGGGAGGTAGCGGTTCTGCGTTGAAGTTCTCCATCGTCCGGTCGCGCGTGGGGTACCTTTATTGTCGATAGTTACACTAGTGACGAGGGCCTCAGGCTTGATAACGAATCCGTGACCAACGGGAGGGCAGGTTCCCTTGCTCTAACTCACACGTGCACCAATCCCTGCTCGTAAGGCACTCGACTTCCTTCACCGATCAGCTCTCTAGCAAGACTGCTCGTCATCCCAACGACGCCACCGAAACAAGACTCCGGTCGAGTGTCTCAGTACACACGATCCTCCGATCGACGTACGATTGCAATGTTTTTCTTCTCGCCGCGATGGACAGCGAGACGCGATGTGTCCCGGCATGTGGCAGTGAAAGCACAACGCTTTTGGTGGTGCAACCGGTCGGCTTTCCTCCGGGCGTCGGGAGTCCTTCTTCGGTTCCCACTTCGCCCTCTTGCGGCATTCGAATGTCGGATGTCCGTAAATACCGCAGTGGCCACACCTGGTCCAGGGGGCGGGTGACCTGCCTCGTTTGTTTCCGGAGCTCGCTAATGACCTCCACGGCGGGGGCGTTGGCCACTCCGTGTATAGGAAGGGCTTCATTTCTCTTTGGAATTGTTTCACCGACGTGATGTCACTCGTGAGCGCTAGTCGTTTAAAACGTTCATCGCGCGAGCCCAGCAGATGGAGGGCGGTGGCGACGAGTACCTCTTCCCTGGTTGAATTTCGCCACTTCGACCCCAGGAGGGTGATGATACGATTTCCGTACGCCCCTGGTGTTTCGCCGTCCCGCGGTAGTTCCTCGGCTACCTTGATTAGCGACGCGGCTGCTACTTCTTGGCCACCGAAGTGCGCGGCGAATTGTTCCTTAAAATCTGGCCAGGTGAGCTCGTCGCCGTTCATTATCTGCGTAAGCCAATACGCTGCCGGACCCTCTAGGGCACGGTTTAGGGCAGAATACAGTGCGCTGTTTTTCAGGGGGTGGTCCCTCATTAGCAGGCCGACGGCTGTGCACCAGGCGGCTAGATCTGCGTCCGCGGCTTCGGGGTTGTAGCGCGGTAGCGATACCCAGGTTGCCCGGTGTCCTTTCTTCTTCTTCTTCTTCTTCTTCCTCTTCTTCTTCCCTAGCGACCGCTTTAGTGCGCGCACGATACTCTTACGATCCCGTGCCGACAACGTGTGTTCGGATGCCACTTCTGATGTCGAGTCTGAATCCGAATCCGAGCTCGAGTCACATTCCGAGTCCGAGCTCGAGGCGCCCTGCCGGGCAGGGCTCGCGGGAGATTGCGATTCCGTGTTGGAGTTCTTCATCGTCCGGTCGCGGGTGGGGTACCTTTATTGTCGATAGTGACACTAGTGACGAGGGCCTCAGGCTTGATAACGAATCCGCGGCCAACGAGAGGACTATCATATAAAAAGCAACAGGATACAGGAAATAATATAATTCTGACTAGGACAACATAAACGCAAGAAGTGTTGATATCGAAAAAAATATTTAATTTTGTATATAAATATTTTCATATTTAAAAAAGTTTCCGGAAGCAGGAAGATTTACAAACAAATAATATCATAAACCGAATGTTTCATGATCCTTTTCTAATTAGAGTGTGTGACAGCATGTGAGAACGTTTCTTAAAAATATGACTTATTGCAATTACTTAATCGCAATTATAAACGATTAAGACCTTCTCACAACGAGGCAATCTATCCAAAGTATAAAACTCGTTATACTTGATGAGAAAACAAATCTCTACTTAGGTTTCATTTCGTTTCATCGCGTTCATAAAAAGTGAATTTGTATGAACACATCGTGCAATTTAGTAATTAGGACCGTTGATCTCGCTGCAACATAGATGGATAGAAAAAAGCCATTTAAAATGATACAACGTCGGGAAGACAATTATGAAAATTATAAATGGAACACAAGATAAAATTGTTTAAGATTAATTCTTCTTTTTTTTTTAATCGCGAGTGTTTGCAAACGAAGTTTCAATCTGTTTACAATGATAGCAATGAGAGGAGGATGTCTATGAAAGTTATAAATGCGATATTGAATAACATTTCTGCGAGTGGGTTTGTTTTTCGTTACAAATGTTTTTTAAACGAATCTGCAATCTGTTGGAAACTACGGAACAGTAACGGGACGACTGATAGGGAAATAAAAAAGATCGCGTTTTATTTGAACAGACAAATCTTTGAAATCTATTCGAAAGTCTATTTGAAATGGTACGAGCTCGAAAAGAACGGTGAATACTATAGAAGAAGGATTAATTAAAATTCTTATTAATCTGTACGCTTTGTATATTAAATACTTTGATCGATGCCAAGATAACAAATTATTATACAAAACAGTGAAGTATCCACGTCTGACATTAATATTGAGTATTACCATTACTGTAATTTAATTTTTAACCGATCCTGAAAATTCCTTAGAACGTAAAAAGTATAAAATGTTACTGTGCATTTCAAGATTAAATGCACTGTAATTTAGAAACAGTTATGAAGCGGAAACAAATAATTTATTCAGAATAAGAATTCTATGTAATCATGTTAAAAAAAAAACGTACTTATAACGCGTTTAAACTCCAAATATGTAAAGACAATAAGGGAAAAAATTAAACGAAGAATCGTATTTTTTGTAAATTTACACATGATTTTATCCAAAAGAAAAAATTGGCCTGTACCAATATTTTTATTTGTCGTTACAAGTTACGAGGGTATTAAAAAATTGGCCTCGAATGGACCAGAGATAAGAATTTATCAGACTTGCTCTCGTAAATTTCAAGGCGTTGCATCGGATATTCTTGAAAATCTTTGGACAATGGCCTCGATATTTCGCAGCTTCTATCCTCGAAGCGGAAGAACTCGGCGTTAAAAGCGACAGAACTGGAGAAACCCGGTGACTGCGAGCCTTTCACGCTCTCGACAGATTTCTCATCCCTCGTAATCCTCCCGGTATCACCCAATTTCCAGCCTCGTATTGCGATTTGTTGCTTCCAACGAGGCGACACCTTGTCTTGTGATTTCCTTTTTCGTCGCGTGAAACACGACCGAACACTTGTTCAAACACACAATTCATATTTATCTAACTCGACAAAACGCCGTGTCATTGAAACAATAGCATTCTTTGGCTTTTATGTAAATTCCAATAAATTATGATAATGTTCGTGGAGACATTATTGCTACCTATTTTATCTGTCGTGATCCAAATTGATTTGTGGCTACGTATATATATATATATATATATGTCGGAGATGAAAGAACACCGGAGCCTTTGGAATTTTGGATAATCCCGCAACATTGTAACCTAGAGTCTACTATAGCTGTAATTGAACAATTGTAGTTATTCAACCCGATTGTAATTATTCGAGAATTGTGATAATGAGCTTGGGTTCGAGGCGACAGTCAGTCGCCGAACGTAGCCGCGGTCAAGGGATGAACGCTTTGCCTAACAACAGGTATCGAGTAATTCTATAGCTCTCCTTAAAAGAAATATTCGTGGCGACACGCGACAATAAACATTCCAACGGTTTCTGTCCCGTGGCTCGCCACACACAGACCCTATTCTTCGAGTAAGATGATTGCCAGATGTCGATGCGTCTCCGCAGTACATGTTCGGCTAGCCCGAGGGCCCGTTATAAATCTTAAGATTTAGTCAACTAAAGTCCTTGAAACAGACAAACAGTCTTTGTCCCAACTACGGGAAGATAGGGGAAACATATTTTTCAACGAGCGGCGTCTCCCACTAGCAACTTTCCCTCGAGGGCGGCTAGCATCCTTTTCTAACCACCGATATGGAGATTAACCAATTAGCAGCAACACTTTCTGAACGAAGGCTTTTCTCGACGAATCCGATGATCTCGTATCCTTAGACACACCCCGTTATAGTTTTCCTGTGTGGCATCATCGGGACGGGAAAGGCATTCTCGCTCGCGATCTCATCGATCCAAGAGTAACGCCTTCGCGATCAGTGATTATTCTCAGACTTAGACTTTGTGAGTACGTTCTGTTGTCATCCCGTTGACCGCGGATTCGTTATTGAGCCCGAGAGCATCGTCACTAGTGTCGCAAGTGCCGATCCGCCGTGATCAATTGTTAAGACTGTAATAATTCTATCATTGTAATAAACTACGCCTGTGTGTACCGTATCAATGGCTAATCCTCGAGAAGATTCATTTGACGCCCACAACCCCATTCCCAGTGCTGATCCGACATATATATTTGTATTTTCTTTTGTTCTTTCTTTTTAATTTATGTGATCTGAGAATTACATTTCCGAGAGTTCGGTGAAATTCGATGCTTTATTTTTATCAGTAGAATCTTCCTTGTCATTGTCAGAGCGCAGACGTTTACGCGTTTACGGAAAATTTAAGGATACAAAAATACAGAAAAATGTAGAAAATATGCAAGAATATGTAAAATATCGAAAGTACAGTACTTCTAATAATACTTAGTAGCATGCTTACAAACAAATTTCTTTTGTATTTCTTGAAATTGCGTAAAGATTCGCGGTAATTATCGGATTTTTGTCCTCTTTTATCTGCTTTTTTTATTCGCAACTTATATGAGATATGAATTAATATTCAACGACGTGCGCTCTTTGCCACGAAATGAATTATCTCGCGTTAAGACTGCGGCAATTCTTACGTTTGATATTTCATTTAACGAACAGCCGTGCGTTCCTGAGTTTAAAAACCGCCACTCTGAACTTACGCTGAGAATAATATCAGGAAAAGCGAACGAGAGATGATTAGAAAGAAAATGCGAGGAGCAGTGAGGGGGATATTACTAGACTGCGCTTTTTTGTGCAAGTATAGCAGGATGTTTGGGAGTGTAAAATTTTAACGAATGCGTATAATATGAAAAAATATATGAACTATCCAAGGTATAGTTTTATTAAACTTACTTTTTATAATGCTTCGTAGGTAAAACAATTTTCTATCCAGATTCCACTTTCTCAATTATATTTTCAAAAATGCTCGATAAGGAGTACAATTTTCTACCCAGGTTGTACCTTTCTAATTATATCTTCCAAAATTCTTGATAGGTGAAACAATATTCCACCGACGATTTACTTTTTTAATTGTATCCCCAAAAATATGGCCCTGCTTAACGATTAGATATTATTATTTTTTTCGTTGTTACTTGATACGGCTAGCAATTAAATAGTGAGAATAAGAAGAATTGGAAGTGCCATTTTCGAAAAAGAATTTTGTTTTTCCTTGAAGAGGTTGTTTGTATGAAGGTTAATATCACTAAATATGAAGGGAAGTGTAATCATAATAATTCGTACAGTTTTTAACGTTTCATACGTGATATAGGTTGTGTATGATGTATGTTATACGATTAGTTCCCTAAATTAGACTGTGTGCACCATGTGCCAGCAAACTCCCTCCATCGTGCTTGAACATGTGCGTAGATAAATCTGCCTCAATTATCCCATCAGATAAGAAAATCTCTACTGACCTTCTTAAGCAAACTACATAATGGACTTACATATCTTCTCTTAAGATATAAAGAAGATATTTTTTTATCGTTAATTAACAGATCTTTGAAACGATAGAATAGAGATATCGTAAAATTATATAAAGTATTATAATATGCGTAATAAATAAGTATCGTTATATTTTTCTAATAAATAACATTCCCATAAACAAACAATTTCTCATAAACAGTCGTTTCCCAGAAAACTTTAGTTTCGATACTGGCAACTTTATCTACTTCCGCTCTTCAATTATGAAGGATTAATCTTTACGAAACTTTTGGAACGGCTGAAGATTTCTCACGATGAAACGCGACGAATTCGATACAAACTACGCGGAAATAAAGACAGCTGCGATGGAGGATCGCGGGATTGATATTAATTAATTAATCTGTGGCAACCATTATATCGATTCGTTACGTTATTGCGACAGGCCACGCAACATTTTATTGCTTCTGTTTCTACAATTTAATTACAAAGTATTCAATTTCCCGTTATAAACAAGGAAAGGACTGCAAGTTTGTACAGCTTTTATCAAGATTACGTGCCATTGAACATATCGATTGATTGACTTCTCATGTTTCGTATTAATCGACATCCGATATAGCTATGGGACCTGGAATATTGAAATATTGGGAAGTCAGTTATATTCAGGTGTTCTATAGATTTGACGTATAAGCCTTGTAACATGTACTTCTTCATCAGACGTTTACGAGATACTGAACGATGGCTACGCTTGTAGTATCCAAAAATTTTACGTCGATTTATAATCGAAGATTCGATCAAACTATAGATAGATTTGAATATTCTACGAATTGAATTTAATATTAAGAATTTTAGTTGTATAGATCATCGATGAAAGTCTGTTACACGGACCCTTTCAACAGTTCTATACACACTTCTATTATATATTTTATTTTTTAAAAATCACGCTTTGGCATGATCAAGGATCGGAAGTATAAAAAATAATTGTGACAATTCGAGCAGTGAAAGCCTCTAGAGTAACATTATATTGGTCTCTATAGCGACATTGTGGTACCGTGTCATTTTCAAAGTTCTCAGAATTGGTACTGTATCCGATTTCAATGTTTAATATTCTTCCCGGTTCCTGGAAGAATTTCTTCAAAACTACGTTAACCCATGAAGAATCAACCAACAGTTTCTCATAATGCCGTTTTATCCACATCCTTTGAAACTCATGAAATTGTAGAATCCAGATAGAAAAAGTAGAGACGAGGTAAACGCGAAGCTCATCCTTGGAATTGCTTGTCGTGGTGATAATGTTAACAAATAGAATTCGATAACGCAAATTCATTGGGGAAAAGGTGACAGATGAAATTCGCTAACGCAACGTTGCCCGTTAATGGGCTAAGAATTACGCTCCATGGGATCGCTCACTGCATTCTTCGAAACGACCCTCGTAATCCATAGGCTCGTAAACGGCTTCCGTAACCGTAACGAATTTCAATCTTGTTCACGGATCTCTGACCGCTCGTTTCGAGGGTAACGAGGGGGTTGCGTGTTCACGTGCGTGCAACAGAAGGTGTTATCGTGATTGTAAGGCGTGCTGGAGCAGATAAGTCCAATATGCTCGCGGAAATCGTCGAGATTCATTGCCCGAAGCTGGCTGATAGTCGAAATTAACTTCGCCTCGTCCGATTTCCGCGTTCACATCGCTTTCACGATGGTTAGGCGTTTCTTCGTTCGTTTCTAACGCTGAGTTTTCCCGTGTCGCAGTCAACCCATATTTGGATGTGTGTACACGTTGCACAGAAAATGTGGTCGGGGGTTGAAACGCGGACAGAATGGAAAACGGACTATGGGAAACGCCGAGAAAGAGGCGTCGATGAGTTGAAGACACGTCGATGCTGAAGTACACGTGTATCTCGCGTCTTATAGCGAAGGAAGGATACGTGTGAAATTTTAGAAAATATTGGCTGGAAAATGTTCTAACGGACATTGAAGAAACGAATTTAAATTGTAAAAAGAAAAAGATGGTAGCCTAAAGACGTTCCGCTTTCTGTCCCATTACGGAAAACTGCAAAAGCTATGTATCTTGAGAACAGATAAAGTTAAGAAATGAAAAGGAAAAATTCGATTTACTATGTATTTTCGCTATATTTTATATTTACTGTATATTATCGGAATAGCCATCCCTGATTCAGAAAATCAATTACATATATCCCTTGGCGAGAGGGAGTGAGAATTAATCCGATTAATTGTAATGGTGGATCAGCTGGATCCTCATATTCTGAACGTCCAGAGACTCGCTAACTACGAAGCAACTGGTCTGTTTGTGACGCCTATCAATTGTTTGCTAGAGATTAATCTGCTGGTAAGCAGCGTCAAAATGCGACGATAACTAAACCGTCCGAAGATCGAATTATAGCAAATGAAACGCGTCTCTGCGCTAGTCTGACCGATTAACAGGGCCTATGGGGGTGGCTTTCAAATTTGCAAGCAAGGAATTACCGTGTAACGAGCAACTCGTATCGATTATTCAATGGGTTCATATGGAGGCGAATAGAAACTCGAACTCGAAACGTTTTCGACTCGACGCTGAGTATCGCGTTCATCCTTTAAATGCTACTTCAACATGGGCAAACGTTCATTTTGGTAATGTCGAGTTTTCTCATTGAATAATCTTCCGTTCGTCGATTTTACACGCTTAACCGACTAGATAAATTCGATGATTTTAAGCAACGTAATTAATGTAATTGATTAATTTTTCTTAAAGTGTGAACTATGGATGAAAGATTAGAAACCGTGACATTACAGAGTACAAAGTTAGAAATACAGGGGAACTTTATATTTTTCTTCACTGCTGATTAATTTCTTGCTGAACGTGCAACGACTCGGGAAAACTGCCGTTGCCTGTTGCAAACTGATCGTAACGTACATAGATCAAGGAACATCACAAATTTCACTTGACTACTTACGTTCGTACAACGAAGAATCCACATAATACAGTACGGCTAATATATCACTATAGAAATCGGATGGTTATACATACGCAACAATTTGGAAGAGGATATTTGCTTTCGGGTTGGGAATATCAGGGAATAGAATTGTTATTATGCGAATGACTGACGTTGATTCAATGTAATTAGTTAGGAGTAGAATTACAGTAGAAAAGGCATCAATACGATGGAATTGCACAGTTATTGTAAAAAAACAAACGATACTACATAATATATTTAGGTATACAGAAACAGTGGCACTTCTGTATTGTCAATTATGATATAATTAAATGAGATAATACGAATAATTGTAAATGCTATCAAATTGTTAAATTTTAATAATTTCCAATTCATCTTCGTATCAAAGCAAATACGAACAATTTACAACGTTGCTAGTTATGACAATAAATTTCTATTTCTCGTGTCAGTAATTTCAAATGTCGTTGGTTGCAATCAAAAATCTGTCGGCGGAAAATTTTCACCCAAGCTTCGACAAATAAATGAAACATCGTATTATTCTCGGTCAATATCGAGTCACTTTCGAGATTACACGAATAAAATTTAAAAAACTTTTTTGATGAATTGCTCGTCGAGGCATCGTTCTGATGTCGATATCGCATTAAGCAACTCGAAGATCGAAGTCTTGGTAACGAGATTGTCGCGTCAAAGACGAAGCGAGGCCTATTACCCAGGCGATGATGGAAGCTATGCAACTATAAAGAATACTAGCGCCTTTTTCTGCGATTTTATACGACTCGATGCCAGTCGAAGCTCTTGGAAAATATTGCAACAAAAAGTCAATATATAAAACAAAAAATAGGAGGTTTTTCCTTAAAGCAATTTAATCACTGTCCACGCAACTTTTATTGTTCTCATCTAGAACCGAGCAAGAAAAATAACTATTTTATTTTTATACCTTCTCTATATTGGGATTGTAAAAATTTGTCTGTTTGAAATGCATTGGAAAATTTCGTCGAATTATAAAGTTACACCGTTGGTTGTCACCATAGAATCGATTTTAGAATGGATTTTAAAATAACGTAAGAACGATTTTAATGAAATTTTGAGAGTACATATGTACGTACATAGAGAAGCGAATGTAGTTCACACGCATTGCTACTAGGAATATTTGTGACCTACATAGGTTTCAGGGAAAATAAATGTCTGTTGCAAATAACACTAATTACAAATTCTATTTTTTCAAGCTTCGTGAAAACTCACATGAGAAGTTAACCTGTCGAGATTCAGCATTTTTATATAATACTATCTTGACAAGTACATTTTACAAACAAACGAATATTACTAATTCGATACGAATAATTAATTAATTTTTCAAGTTTTCTAAGATAAATAATAGAATCAGACATTATTCCAATTTCCACGAAGATCCATTGAAATATAATATCAGAAAATGATCTATTAACAATTTCAATTTTATTCGACGCTACTATAACCCTTCGCAATCGAGGGCTCCGCTAATAATATCAAATAAATTAAATAATTAATAAATTAAAAATTTAATAAATCAATAAATTAAAAATTTGTCCTTAACCTGTCAAATCATAATTATCTCACGTATTCTTGCAACGAACAGGTAAGATACAATCAGAAAAATAAACCGACGTATTGGCCGAAGATATATTACACTACCAAGCAAAATCGTATCGCACTGCGCGATGATAGTGAGTGAGTGAGTAGGTGATGAGTGATGCGGCTATGACTCTTCATTCTACGCATATATTTAACCAATTATACGAAAACACGTTCTTTCTACTGAAATTACTTGGAGTATCTGGTAATATGAATAAATGAAACCTTCGAATGCAAAGTATTAATATTATTAACGAAAATTAGAAATATAATTTATCAAACGGGATACGTGTATATAGTAAACCAAAGAATACAATGAATTATGCAATAACGACAGAAAAATTAACAGATATGACCAGATCTAATTGTTCAACCACTATACCCCTACATGTTCGAATCCTTGGGCGAACACCAGCAAACAGTTCGATCGATATTTTTCAACCTTCGAACTAGCTGTTATAACTAAAATATTTTCCATCGTTACAATGCATCCTGTCCCCAATTACATCGTTAATTTCGTTTCCGAGGTTCCGCTACAATACTTCGCAACGGGCAATTCAATAATTGAGACAACGACTCGCGTGATGCGCAGCAGTACGCTGGCCGTGAATCAATTGCATCGGATTACCTCGATTAATACGATTTTCTAGGACTACGCTGTAATGTCGAGTTAATTAATACGATAAAGTGCAATCGCAATCCAATGGAAACGCCTTCATTCTTACTTTTTCGCGCGATTTCACATCGGAGTCTAAGGAAAACGAGCTGCATCTTGCGGCATCTTGCGGAAAAACTGAAATTCATAGGACACAGGAAACCTGGTAAACAATAAATACGGCATGGTTCCACGATATGGACGCAAAATCAATGCTGGATGGCACGCTAATTCGATTGGCGGCTGGACAGGTCGAAGGTCCTCAGGTCCTCAAAGTGTTTCCGTTCCCTCATCCTCCCTTCAATAAATCTTGTTTCTCTCTCTCTCTCCCCCTCTCTGTCTCTTTCTCTTTCTCCTCCGAAAACTTGATCATCCGATTTGTGTAACGGAGTTTATTTTGTCTTTCTGTTAATAATCTGTTAATACCAATAAGTTGCCTAATCGCGACACTTCTCGAGAAAATTTCTTTTACTCGCAAGGCCGCATAATTTTGACGAAATCCATGTGAAAAGAGTGTCCGGAATTAGGATGAAAAATATGTTTATATTTCATACATGTATATGTTTCAAAATAGTTGCAATATAGAAATACCTTGTTTGTAAAGAAGGTTGACTCCATTGAGATTAATCGTTTGGTTTCTGAAGAGTTCAATGTGAATAAGGTTTTACGGTAAATTGAAAGATGTAAAAATACGCGCGAAAGTGTACAAATATGCAAAGTCTAGCAGCTATTAATAGTTCAGTAAGTAAAATAAATTTCTGTCTAGGTTCTCCTCCTTCGTCGCGCTCTATAAAAACATAAATTTAAATAAATATCAGCAGTGAGTGTAGCGATTTAGTCGATCGGATCTTAGAACGAAAAAACTTGTTTAAAAATGGAATCGATCAATTTAATTTCTCACTGGCTCACTTATCAGTGTTTATGTAACTCTTTCTCCCATTTCCTCTGCGTGAAACATGCAGCTTGGGAGTTTCGATTCGATAAAAAGTTGCGACTCTGAATATCCTTTGATCGTAAATTGAAGCATGAAAATATCATATATGTCGTATTTCGCTCTGAAACTGGATGAAAGAGGGAAATTGACTTGGTTCTTTCGCTGTTCCATTTTTTTCTTTTTTTTCTATCTTTCGGCTATAGAATTACTCTGCCTATGGTGAAATTTGTAAAATTTAGTTGAATGTTACTAAGAGATACGCGATTTATCGATGGAAAGAAAGAAGAGAAATATTCACTCGTCGAAAGCTTAGTAGAACAACGTTTACTTCGCAGATGTAGAACATTTATTTCAGTTACCTATCGGTTGTATCGTCATCGACTTGCCAATCATGAAACGCAGACGCCACCGGCCAGTTTATTCAATAATAAATTATCTGACGCGTCGATTGATCACGAACACATGCTGTCCACGAAATTGAATTGTGTTCCAATCTCTGCATTATAATGTTTATATATATGTTTTGTAAGGATTCGTTTAGTCGTAAATATGGTTTAGTCGTAAAACAGAATTTTTACACTCAACTCGATTCGCGTAATGGAAATCATAAAATTAACAAAGGACAATTGCAGTTAGATTTAAGATTTAGATTAAGATTAGGTAAGTGGCGAATAATGGCTCGTATAATTGATTCTTCTCTCCTTCTTTGAGGATATCTTCGCCGCTCTATAGCTTCTTTATTGTTGCAAGTGTGTAACCCTATTTTGTATAAATTAGATCAGTAACGAGGATTTAAGACGAGGATTAATTTAACAATAGCATATGAATTCTTTTCATTGAGATTTTCACACGAGAAACTGATCAGCCTTGTGAAAAATATAAAATTAATATATACATACGTAGCTACAAATCAATTTGGATCACGACAGATAAAATAGGTAGCAATAATGTCTCCACGAACATTATCATAATTTATTGGAATTTACATAAAAGCCAAAGAATGCTATTGTTACAATGACACGGCGTTTTGTCGAGTTAGATAAATATGAATTGTTTGAACAAGTGTTCGGTCGTGTTTCACGCGACGAAAAAGGAAATCAAAAGACAAGGTGTCGCCTCGTTGGAAGCAACAAATCGCAATACGAGGGTGGAAATTGGGTGACACCGGGAGGATTACGAGGGATGAGAAATTTGTCGAGAGCGTGAAAGGCTCGCGGTCACCGGGTTTCTCCAGTTCTGTCGCTTTTAACGCCGAGTTCTTCCGCTTCGAGGATAGAAGCTACGAATTATCGAGGCCATTGTCCAAAGATTTTCAAGAATATCCGATGCAACGTCTTGAAATTTACGAGAGCAAGTCTGATAAATTCTTATCTCTGGTCCATTCGTGGCCAATTTTTTAATACCCTCGTAACTTGTAACGACAAATAAAAATATTGGTACAGGCCAATTTTTTTTTAGATAAAATCTTGTGTGAATTTACAAAAAATACGATTCTTCGTTTAATTCTTTTCCCTTATTGTCTTTACATATTTGGAGTTTAAACGCGTTATAAGTACGTTTTTTTTTTAACATGATTACGTAGAATTCTTATTCTGAATAAATTATTTGTTTCCGCTTCATAACTGTTTCTAAATTACAGTGCATTTAATCATGAAATGCACAGTAACATTTTATACTTTTTACGTTCTAAGGAATTTTCAGGATCGGTTAAAAATTAAATTACAGTAATGGTAATACCCAATATTAATGTCAGACGTGGATACTTCACTGTTTTGTATAATAATTTGTTATCTTGGCATCGATCAAGGTATTTAATATACAAAGCGTACAGATTAATAAGAATTTTAATTAATCCTTTTTCTATAGTATTCACCGTACTTTTCGAGCTCGTACCATTTCAAATAGACTTTCGAATAGATTTCAAAGATTTGTCTGTTCAAATAAAACGCGATCTTTTTTATTTCCCTATCAGTCGTCCCGTTACTGTTCCGTTGTTTCCAACAGATTGCAGATTCGTTTAAAAAACATTTGTAACGAAAAACAAACCCCCTCGCAGAAATGTTATTCAATATCGCATTTATAACTTTCATAGACATCCTCCTCTCATTGCTATCATTGTAAAC
>NW_022883856.1:0-51373 GCF_011952255.1 Bombus vosnesenskii
CGGAAAACTGGAGAGCTTGGGCAAGGGAGGTAACCAGAGTGGAGGAATAGTGTCTGTGAACGCAAAGCGGGTGTGGATACGGGAAGTGTGGCTTGGACAAGGAGTTAAAGCAAAACCAACCAAGTGTGAGGTTAGGACGGTGGAGTAGCCATATTAGGACGCGTGACAACAGCGCCGCTACACGGGCTACCCGAGAAACTACCCAGACGCAGCCATATTGGCGCGTGCGCCGAAGCGCGTCGCGCGGGCCACTTGAAAGTGACAGCGACTGGCAGAGTGGCAAGTGCTGACCGAGCGACATTTCCCGCCCAACGGGGAAACAGACGCAACCATGGCGAAAGGGAAGGAGGTAGAGGAAAACGCTAGGGGACGGAGGGAAACGGAACTGGCTGCGGAGATGCCACACGTCAGCACCAGGAGCATGACGAAGGCGATGCCGCCAAAGGAGGGACCCTCCCGCTTCAGGCTGGACAAGGAGGGAATATGGACTGAGGAAACAACAGAGGAGGAGGAAATCCCCACCAGAGAAGCACCCCGAGCGAAAAGAAGAAGGCCAACGAATCCCCGAACTCCCCGCGGACCCGGCTGAAGAAATGAGAACAGCCACAACGGCGGACATAGGAGCCGAACTGATTCGCCGGGACGCCGAGGTGGCCAAGGCTGTCGAGGCACCCCGCAACCACAAGGGCACGCAGGTGAAAACCCTGAAGGAGGCGGCGAGAACCATCACCGCGGGCGTGACCGAAATAGTGAGGAGAACGGACCCTGTCACCGACGCACTCGCTATAGCGCAAAGACGCATGGCAACACTAGAGGCGGCGGTAGAGGCACTCCGAAAAGAGCCGGCCTCGCGCCCCACCGCGGATGAGAGCAGCTACAGAGTGCGTCTCGCTGCAGTCAAACACCATGCAGAGGAGATGAGATCCTTGCTGCACCGACTGGAGGAACGACTGCAGAGAATAGAAAAAGGAGAAGGAAAGGAGGTCGCTCCTGCCGCAAACACGAGAGGGATGGAGCCTGGAGCCCCAAACGCCCCAGCGCCCAAGTGAGGCCGAACAGCTGTCATCGAATGGCAGACGGTTGAAAGGAAAAGAAGCGGAAAGAAGAAGGAGGCAGGAAAGAAGCAGCCGGCGAAGCTGATCCCCGAGACAGGGGCGGAGAGACAGAGGGAAACTCCGGAGAGTGGATTGGAGAAAGCACGAAGAGGGAGGGGGGCAGGGGGCCCCTCCCGCGCGCACCGCGAACGTCAGCGGTAACAATCACCCTGACGGACAAATCGAGCCAATCCTACGCGGAGGTGCTGGCTGCGGCCAAGGACAGTGTCTCCCTGACCGAGCTCGGCATCAACACGATGAGGATGCGGAAGACCATCGCTGGAGGCGTCATCTTAGAGGTCCCCGAAGACCAGGGAAGGGAGAAGGCCGCAGCGGTCGCAGCACAGCTGACGCGGGCTCTGGACCCGAACGAGATCCGCGTGGCGACACCCTACCGAGCCGCGGAGGCAAGGGTGTCCCTGATAGACATAGCGACCATCAAGGCGGAAATCCAGAACACCCTGGCGAGGAAGAGCAGCTGCAAGCCGGAGGACATCCGGCTGGGAGAAATCCGCCCCGCCCGGAACGGACTTGGCACCGTGTGGATACGAGGCCCTGCCAGTGCAGTGAGGAAACTGACCCAGGCTGGAAAGGTCGCCATAGGCTGGTCGACGGCGAAGGTCGAAGCCATCGAATGGAGACCGTTGCAGTGCTACAGGTGCCTTGGGATAGGACACACGGGGAAGACCTGCACCGCCAAGGAGGACAAGGGCACCTGTTCTTCATATGCGGCGAACCAGGGCACCAGGCGAGAGCATGCACTACTGCGAGCCCGAAATGCCTGCTCTGCGAGGCGCTTGGAACACCGTCAGTGCACAGGCTGGGGGGGACCGGCCTGCGCCCCCTCGAAGAAAGGAACGAAAGGAGCCGCCCGCGGATCCACGGCTGCATGAGGCAGCGAGAAAGGCTCCCCGTCGCACAGCGACCCTAAGCCCGCGAACAAGGAGGTAGGCACGGAGGAAGCCACAAACAAGGAAAGAACTGAGAATGCGCATCCTCCAGACTAACCTGCGAAGATCAAGGCGAGCACAAGACCTGCTCCACCAAACCATCCGGGAGTGCACGGTCGCCCTAGCGGTGGTGGCGGAACAATACAGAGTTCTGGATGCCCCGGAGTGGGTCGGAGACACGGACGGAATGGTTGCCGTCACCTGGACATCAACGCCCGGGGCGTTCACCCACGGAGCCCTGCTGGAACGCGGCAACGGATACGCCGCGGTCGAGTGGGCAGGGATGATGGTGGTGGGGGTGTACGTGTCACCTAACAGCGGACGGGCAGCGTTCGAGGAATTCCTAGACGGAGTTGGCGACTGCGTTAGGCGACGACTCCCCCGACAAGTGCTTGTCCTGGGAGACTTCAACGCGCACTCCACGGAATGGGGGAACGCCAGGACCAACGCGCGCGGCCGCACGCTATCAAACTGGGCCGCGGGACTTGAACTTCTGTTAGTGAACAGGGGCTCGACCAGTACCTGCGTGACGTGCAGAGGGAGCCCATTTTTGACATAACATGGGCCTCCCCCGAGGCATTCAGGCGGATCTCAGGCTGGAGAGTGGCCGAAGGGGTCGAGACGCTGTCGTACCACCTCTACATATTCATGGAGGTGGACGCACCTGGACCTGGAATGCCGACGACAAACGACGGGCACGGCCCGCCGAGGGGGAGGCGCGCGCGCCCACCGCCCAGATGGAAAATAAAAGAAAGGAATGAAGATCTACTCCGGGCGGCTGCTATAGCAACAGCTTGGAGCTGGGAGGCCTCGACAACGACGACCGAAGCAGACGTGGAAGAGGAGGTCGAGAACCTCCGCCAAGTCACGACAGCAATCTGCGATGCATCCATGCCACGGGCCACACCGGGCACGGTGCGAAGCAGAGCAGTTTACTGGTGGAACCCCGACATCGCGAAACTGAGGACGAGATGTGTCCGGGCCCGAAGACAGTACCTAAGGGCCCGCCGCTGGCGACGACGCGACGAAGAAGAAGTCTCCTTGCGCTACCGGGCGTAAAGCGCGCTACGGCGCTCGCTACACAAGGAAATTAAAAAAGCGAAGAACCGTGCTTGGTCCGAACTGGTCGAAACAGTCGAGTCGGACCCATGGGGAAGGCCATACAGGAAGGTGACACAGAAACTACGCGCGAAAGGCCCCCTGACAACGACGGAGATGGAACCTGCGCTGCTGACGCGGATCACCGGAACGCTCTTTCCACCACAAGAAAACAGAGCGGTGGAACGGCCACGGGAAACGACACGACCACTGGAATGGAGGGACGACTGGGAAGTCACGGAGGAGGAGATATGGGAGGCTACCAGAAGAATGACCTCCCGCAACGTAGCACCGGGCCCGGACGGAATCCCTGGCCGGATCTGGGGGGAAGTGATGGGCGTCATGTTCCCCAGACTCCGGCACCTCTTCACAAGATGCATGAGGGAGGGAGTCTACCTGCGGGTGTGGCGGACGACGAGACTGGTCCTGCTCCATAAAGAGGGCCGACCGACGACCTCGCCGTCAGCGTACCGGCCGATATGCCTACTGGACGAGGTCAGCAAACTACTCGAGAGGGTAGTCGCCGCCCGCTTGGAACGACACATAGCGGGCCAAGTGCCAGGTTTGCACGAAAGCCAGTACGGCTTCCGGAAGGGGCGCTCGATGATTGACGCGGTCAAACGCGTACGAGCGATTGCGGAGGACATGGTCTCCCGGAAAGACGTGGCGCTGGCGGTTTCCCTGGACATCGTCAACGCGTTCAACACCATGCCATGTGACAGGATAGTGACGGCCCTGGAGCACTTCGAGGTTCCCAGATACCTCGTCCGATTGATCCGAGCCTACCCCGACGACAGGTAGGTGTGTTACACCAGTAAGGAAGGAGAGGAAAAGCGATCCATCGAGCGTGGGGTCCCGCAGGGTTCGGTGCTGGGCCCCATACTATGGAACGTTGCGTACGACGAGGTACTGCGATGCCCGCTACCCCCAGGCGCGGCCATGATATGTTATGCGGACGACACCCTAATCCTGGTCGAGGGTCGTGGCTGGCACGAGACCCTGCGCTTTGGCGAAATCGCAACGGCCTGTGCGATCCGTGCCGTGAACGAACTGGGCCTGAGAGTCTCCCCGGCGAAGTCGGAGGCAACCTGGTTCTTTGACAGGAAGAGGCGAGGGACACCACCGCCCGGCCTATGCATAAACATGGCAGGTAAATCCGCCCGGATGGGATCACAGATGAAGTATCTGGGACTCACCATCGACAGCCAGTGGACGTTCGAGCCGCACTTCGACTCACTGATCCCGAAGGTGTCAGCGGCTGCCAATGCCCTGTGCGGCCTACTACCGAACATCGGCGGGGCCGGAGACGCGGTGCGCCGACTTTACGAGGGCGTCGTTCGGTCACGAGTGATGTACGGGGCCCCAGTATGGGCGGACGACCTGATGGCAAGCCGTCGCAGCATCCTGCTCCTGAGAAGGCTGCACAGAGTGACCGCCATCAGAATCATTAGGGGATACCGGACGGTGTCTCACGCGTCGGCGTCCACCCTAGCCGCGTCCCCCCCGTGGGAGCTGCGGGCGCTGGCGCTCAAAAAGAGATACACCCGCCGGAGAGAATGGCATCCGGGAGAAGACCCCACCGAGCAGGCGGCTCCAAACGACACAGGAACCGCCGAGGAGGACACATGGAACCTGTGGCGATCCCAACTGATCAACGGGAGAAGCGAACACCGAGGCGCGGATGCTGTCCTACCAAACTGGGAGGCATGGAGGAGCTGGATAAGACGATGGAGAAGGATGGCAGTCAGACGACCCAGAGCCGCTCCGCCACCACCCCAACGGACTACGACCAGAAGAAGTGACAGGGCTAGGGGCAACGACCTCCCCCTAACGCCTACTCAATAGCCGGCTCGAACAAGAGAACGCGAGAAGGGGGTGCAACTGAAGTTAATTCATAAGAGGTTCCTGGGGCACCCCTGTCACGCGCATAAGATGGTCATCGTGGAGTTTTAGTCGGTAGGAGTCCGACACTACTCTGCTGTTACGCGATTATTGCAGCAGCGGAGTGTCCATGAGGATTTCTCCACGTACAAAAAAAAAAAAAGGTTACGAACGTTCGGAACGCGGGATCGAATCCCGGCGACCGAAGTCCGATTTTTATTCCACGATTCTAATTAGGAAGAAAATATAGCAGTGCCCCCAGCAGCGACATCTACAGCCACCAACCACAATCATCACGGACTCGACTCATCCTCTACACATTATTTGACTCCAACAATAAAATAAAAACGATCCTCAGTAATCAAACCGCACTTATCAAACGCGTGCTAGACTATGCTAAGACGAATCAACTCGAAAACGTTAGCAACGTCATACGCAAGATTGAAAACCATAACGAGAAAAACGAAATATTGATCTCTTTACTAATTCAGACTGAATCTACCATATCGGAGCTCCATATTAACATCGACGAAATTTTTAACACTATAGTATCAGGAAAACAAGGAATCATAAACCCGCAAATTATGGAACCTAAACAATTCTTAACAACACTCGACCAAATAACGAAGCAAAACTTTATGAGTAATCATATCGATCTTTCAGTTCAAAACTTTCTACTAATTCTAGATCTAAGTAAACTAAAATTATGGACAAATGATAACAAACTCATATATACGATAACTGTATCGTTTTCAGAAGACAACGAATGGAAAATAACAAAAATTTATCCGATACCTTTCAAGCAAAACTCTGTATTTATCGCACCTGTAGTAGAAACTGATACTAATCAGCTTAGAACGATACACCTTTGTCGATAGCCACTACTTAAACAAATATAAACGAACGGCAATCATCGACATTTGTAAGAGAACTCAGTCAAGTCACAATAGAATCAGTTCACCTGAATGTAGAATCGAATTAACTAATAATCAACAGACAGTCAAAACCTGCCCAACTGCTGTATTCAAGTTGGAAGAATTGACGTTCGTACCCTTACAGACAGAAAATCATTATATCATTATCATTAGGAAAAATGTGCAGATCGACGTATCGTGTAAAACACATAAAATCTTAGAAATCAGACAACCGAGTTTAATTAGCAGCAAAACTGGAGTTCGACTCGAGACGTCGTTGCTTGCGGACGTGTTTGCCGCGAGCTCCCGCTCGTGAGCATAAGGCTAGTTGTAATAGTAGTTGGTTAGGGGTAGATGTGTCATATCGTGGGTGGAATTAGTTTAAAGGAAACATGAGAAATACCAATTTTTAACGAGCTAGATAGATAATTCCCATTTGAGATGAATTAGGGTGTCGTGGGTACGTACAGTGATTTTAGTTTATTGTTGACTTGAATAAGATGAGAGGGTTTAACGGATGCAAGAAGTCACAGGCTAAATTGGAAGGCGTAGCGGGGCTAAAATCGATATAACAATTAATGTTATTGAGTGAGTAAGCGTTTAGTGGATTTTAATTGAAGTTAAAGTGAGCTAAATTAATATTAAGTTAATGTATTGGCTAAATTAAAGGAAATAGAAATTAGAATTTGACTAGGATAGGAATTGAAATAAAGTGTAATTACGGTTCGGGAACTATAACAAATGAATAACTACGAGTCACATGTTAAGGTGAACGTAGGTTATAGACGGAAGTCTGGTTCGCGACGCAATTGAGAGCGGACATGTTGGTGGATCGCTCTCGCTAGCTGGGTGTTTGACAATATACGATGATACATGCGTGTGAAAATGCAAGCAGGATTGCTAAGGATTGTGGTGAATTACAAGGAGGTGTGAGTGGAATAATATTGAGACGATATCAGAGTGTATGCATATGGAGACATGTGTATGCGACAAGGATTATAATCATATGATCGTTTGAGTACAATTAAAGTGGGAGAAGGAAGCCACAAACAAGGAAAGAACACCAAAGAACTGAGAATGCGCATCCTCCAGACTAACCTGCGAAGGTCAAGGCGAGCACAAGACCTGCTCCACCAAACCATCCGGGAGAGCACGGTCGCCCTAGCGGTGGTGGCGGAATCATACAGAGTTCTGGATGCCCCGGAGTGGGTCGGAGACACGGACGGAATGGTTGCCGTCACCTGGACATCAACGCCCGGGGCGTTCGCTCACGGAGCCCTGCTGGAACGCGGCAACGGATATGCCGCGGTCGAGTGGGCAGGGATGATGGTGGTGGGGGTGTACGTGTCACCTAACAGCGGACGGGCAGCGTTCGAGGAATTCCTAGACGGAGTTGGCGACTGCGTCAGGCGACGAATCCTCCGACAAGTGCTCGTCCTGGGAGACTTCAACGCGCACTCCACGGAATGGGCGAACGCCAGGACCAACGCGCGCGGCCGCACGCTATCAAACTGGGCCGCGGGACTTGGACTTCTGTTAGTGAACAGGGGCTCGACCAGTACCTGCGTAACGTGCAGAGGGAGCCCATTGTTGACATAACATGGGCCTTCCTCGAGGCATTCAGGCGGATCTCAGGCTGGAGAGTGGCCGAAGAGGTCGAGACGCTGTCGGACCACCTCTACATATTCATGGAGGTGGACGCACCTGGACCTGGAATGCCGACGACAAACGACGGGCACTGCCCGCCGAGGGGGAGGCGCGCGCGCCCACCGCCCAGATGGAAAATAAAAGAAAGGAATGAAGATCTACTCCGGGCGGCTGCTACAGCAACAGCTTGGAGCTGGGAGGCCTCGACAACGACGACCGAAGCAGACGTGGAAGAGGAGGCCGAGAACCTCCGCCAAGTCACGACAGCAATCTGCGATGCATCCATGCCACGGGCCACACCGGGCACGGTGCGAAGCAGAGCAGTTTACTGGTGGAACCCCGACATCGCGGAACTGAGGACGAGATGTGTCCGGGCCCGAAGACAGTACCTAAGGGCCCGCCGCTGGCGACGACGCGACGAAGAAGTCTCCTTGCGCTACCGGGCGTACCGCGCGCTACGGCGCTCGCTACAAAAGGAAATTAAAAAAGCGAAGGACCGTGCTTGGTCCGAACTGGTCGAAACAGTCGAGTCGGACCCATGGGGAAGGCTATACAGGACGGTGACACAGAAACTACGCGCGAAGGGCCCCCTGACAACGACGGAGATGGAACCTGCGCTGCTGACGCGGACCACCGGAACGCTCTTTCCACCACAAGAAAACAGAGCGGTGGAACGGCCACGGGAAACGACACGACCACTGGAATGGAGGGACGACTGGGAAGTCACGGAGGAGGAGATATGGGAGGCTACCAGAAGAATGATCTCCCGCAACGTGGCACCGGGCCCGGACGGAATCCCTGGCCGGATCTGGGGGGAAGTGATGGGGGTTATGGCCCCCAGAATCCGGCACCTCTTCACAAGATGCCTGAGGGAGGGAGTCTACCCCCGGGCGTGGCGGACGACGAGACTGGTCCTGCCCCATAAAGAGGGCCGACCGACGACCTCGCCGTCAGCGTACCGGCCGATATGCCTACTGGACGAGATCGGCAAACTACTCGAGAGGGTAGTCGCCGCCCGCTTGGAACGACACATAGCGGGCCAAGTGCCAGGTTTGCACGAAAGCCAGTACGACTTCCGGAAGGGGCGCTCGATGATTGACGCGGTCAGACGCGTACGAGCGATTGCGGAGGACATGGTCTCCCGGAAAGGCGTGGCGCTGGCGGTTTCCCTGGACATCGTCAACGCGTTCAACACTATGCCATGGGACAGGATAGTGACGGCCCTGGAGCACTTCGAGGTTCCCAGCTACCTCGTCCGATTGATCCGAGCCTACCTCGACGACAGGTGGGTGTGTTACACCAGTAAGGAAGGAGAGGAAAAGCGATCCGTCGAGCGTGGCGTCCCGCAGGGCTCGGTGCTGGGCCCCGTACTATGGAACGTTGCGTACGACGAGGTACTGCGATGCCCGCTACCCCCAGGCGCGGCCATGATATGTTATGCGGACGACACCCTAATCCTGGTCGAGGGTCGTGGCTGGCACGAGACGCTGCGCATTGGCGAAATCGCAACGGCCTGTGCGATCCGTGCTGTGAACGAACTGGGCCTGAGAGTCTCCCCTGCGAAGTCGGAGGTCACCTGGTTCTTTGACAGGAAGAGGCGAGGGACACCACCGCCCGGCCTATGCATAAACATGGCAGGTAAAACCGTCCGGGTGGGATCACAGATGAAGTATCTGGGACTCACCATCGACAGCCAGTGGACGTTCGAGCCGCACTTCGACTCACTGATCCCGAAGGTGTCAGCGGCTGCCAATGCCCTGTGCGGCCTACTACCGAACATCGGCGGGGCAGGAGACGCGGTGCGCCGACTTTACGAGGGCGTCGTTCGGTCACGAGTGATGTACGGGGCCCCAGTATGGGCGGACGACCTGATGGCAAGCCGTCGCAGCATTCTGCTCCTGAAAAGGCTGCACAGAGTGACCGCCATCAGAATCATTAGGGGATACCGGACGGTGTCTCACGCGTCGGCGTCCACCCTAGCCGCGTCCCCCCCGTGGGAGCTGCGGGCGCTGGCGCTCAAAAAGAGATACACCCGCCGGAGAGAATGACATCCGGGAGAAGACCCCACCGAGCAGGCGGCTCCAAACGACACCGGAACCGCCGAGGAGTACACATGGAACCTATGGCGATCCCAACTGATCAACGGGAGAAGCGAACACCGAGGCGCGGATGCTGTCCTACCAAACTGGGAGGCATGGAGGAGCCGCCACGGCCTCCCACTCACATTCAGGATGACACAAGTACTCACCGGACACGGCGTGTTCGGCGAGTTCCTGAAGAGAATAAGGCGAGAGACGACAGACATCTGCCACCACTGCAGAGAGGGCAGGGACACAGCGCAGCACACCCTGGAGCTCTGTCCGGCGTGGGAGCTGCCCCGCTACACCCTGCGGCACGCCATAGGAGAAACGTGGACCCCCTCAGCGATTGTAGAAGCGATGTTGAGAGGGTCACAGGAATACGAGGCCGTCCGCCTCTTCTGCGAGCGAGTTATGCTCGCGAAGGAGCGAGCGGAAAGGGAGAGAAAAAAAACTCTCACCCCTGCTGGATAAGACGATGGAGAAGGATGGCAGTCAGACGACCCAGAGCCGCTCCGCCACCACCCCAACGGACTACGACCAGAAGAAGTGACAGGGCTAGGGGCAACGACCTCCCCCTAACGCCTACTCAATAGCCGGCTCGAACAAGAGAACGCGAGAAGGGGGTGCAACTGAAGTTAATTCATAAGAGGTTCCTGGAGCACCCCTGTCACGCGCATAAGATGGTCATCGTGGAGTTTTAGTCGGTAGGAGTCCGACACTACTCTGCTGTTACGCGATTATTGCAGCAGCGGAGTGTCCATGAGGATTTCTCCACGTACAAAAAAAAAAAAAAAAGGTTACGAACGTTCGGAACGCGGGATCGAATCCCGGCGACCGAAGTCCGATTTTTATTCCACGATTCTAATTAGGAAGAAAATATAGCAGTGCCCCCAGCAGCGACATCTACAGCCACCAACCACAATCATCACGGACTCGACTCATCCTCTACACATTATTTGACTCCAACAATAAAATAAAAACGATCCTCAGTAATCAAACCGCACTTATCAAACGCGTGCTAGACTATGCTAAGACGAATCAACTCGAAAACGTTAGCAACGTCATACGCAAGATTGAAAACCATAACGAGAAAAACGAAATATTGATCTCTTTACTAATTCAGACTGAATCTACCATATCGGAGCTCCATATTAACATCGACGAAATTTTTAACACTATAGTATCAGGAAAACAAGGAATCATAAACCCGCAAATTATGGAACCTAAACAATTCTTAACAACACTCGACCAAATAACGAAGCAAAACTTTATGAGTAATCATATCGATCTTTCAGTTCAAAACTTTCTACTAATTCTAGATCTAAGTAAACTAAAATTATGGACAAATGATAACAAACTCATATATACGATAACTGTATCGTTTTCAGAAGACAACGAATGGAAAATAAGAAAAATTTATCCGATACCTTTCAAGCAAAACTCTGTATTTATCGCACCTGTAGTAGAAACTGATACTAATCAGCTTAGAACGATACACCTTTGTCGATAGCCACTACTTAAACAAATATAAACGAACGGCAATCATCGACATTTGTAAGGGAACTCAGTCAAGTCACAGTAGAATCAGTTCACCTGAATGTAGAATCGAATTAACTAATAATCAACAGACAGTCAAAACCTGCCCAACTGCTGTATTCAAGTTGGAAGAATTGACGTTCGTACCCCTACAGACAGAAAATCATTATATCATTATCATTAGGAAAAATGTGCAGATCGACGTATCGTGTAAAACACATAAAATCTTAGAAATCGGACAACCGAGTTTAATTAGCAGCAAAACTGGAGTTCGACTCGAGACGTCGTTGCTTGCGGACGTGTTTGCCGCGAGCTCCCGCTCGTGAGCATAAGGCTAGTTGTAATAGTAGTTGGTTAGGGGTAGATGTGTTATATCGTGGGTGGAATTAGTTTAAAGGAAACATGAGAAATACCAATTTTTAACGAGCTAGATAGTGATGGATAATTCCCATTTGAGATGAATTAGGGTGTCGTGGGTACATACAGTGATTTTAGTTTATTGTTGACTTGAATAAGATGAGAGGGTTTAACGGATGCAAGAAGTCACAGGCTAAATTGGAAGGCGTAGCGGGGCTAAAATCGATATAACAATTAATGTTATTGAGTGAGTAAGCGTTTAGTGGATTTTAATTGAAGTTAAAGTGAGCTAAATTAATATTAAGTTAATCTATTGGCTAAATTAAAGGAAATAGAAATTAGAATTTGACTAGGATAGGAATTGAAATAAAGTGTAATTACGGTTCGGGAACTATAACAAATGAATAACTACGAGTCACATGTTAAGGTGAACGTAGGTTATAGACGGAAGTCTGGTTCGCGACGCAATTGAGAGCGGACATGTTGGTGGATCGCTCTCGCTAGCTAGGTGTTTGACAATATACGATGATACATGCGTGTGAAAATGCAAGCAGGATTGCTAAGGATTGTGGTGAATTACAAGGGGGTGTGAGTGGAATAATATTGAGACGATATCAGAGTGTATGCATATGGAGACATGTGTATGCGACAAGGATTATAATCATATGATCGTTTGAGTACAATTAAAGTGGGAGAAACATGAAGCGTGGCGGTCAATATTGGCATGATAAGTTGTAGGGGAATAGCTGTTAAATTAACTCGAGTACAGCAGCAGCAGCGTAGGATAAAAAAGTGTGTGATGCATTAACGGCTCATTGGTGATGGTGTCTATGATGGATAGCGGTGAATAAGTAAAAGGAGGAATAATATAATATGTGAGTGTTAGCATACGCTGGTGATCTTCAAACCAAACAAGGGAAAAAGAACGAGTAGCATACATTATATGAATAAATATGTCGGGTTTACATTAGAATTAGGGTTAGGGGCGTGAAACGAATCCTCGCTTGGATTACGCGTTGTCGTTATGCAATAGAGAAGACATTGACTAGTGCAAATACGATTATCATAGAACCGGACAAGTAACCGTGGTGATTAGATACTCGAGAAACTAATGACAATGATCCTAGGTTCAATAACGAATCGGCGGTCGACGGGATGATAGATGAACGTGCTCACAAAATCTAAGTCGGACGCATAATATTCACTGGTCGTAAGGGGTTACTCTTTTCGTCGATGAGATCGCCAGAGAGAATGACTTTCCCGTCCCGACGATGCCACAGAGGAAAGCTATAATGGGGTGTGTCTAAGGATACGAGATCATCGGATTCGTCGAGAAAAGCCTTCGTTCAGAAAGTAAGGGAAATTGGCGTTGCTGCTAATTGGTCAATCTCCATATCGGTGGTTAGAAAAAGATGCTAGCCGCCCTCGAGGGAAAGTTGCTAGTGGGAGACGCCGCTCGTTGAAAAGTATGTCTCCCCCATCTTCCCGTAGTTGGGACAAAGACCGTTTGTCTGTTTGAAGGACTTTAGTTGACTAAATCTTAAGATTTATAACAGGCCCTCGGGCTAGCTGAACATGTACTGCGGAGACGCATCGACATCTGGCAATCATCTTACTCGAAGAATAGGGTCTGCGTGTGGCGAGCTACGGGACAGAGACCGTTGGAATGTTTACTGTCGCGTGTCGCCACGATTATTTCTTTTAAAGGGAGCTATAGAGTTACTCTATACCTTTGTTAGACAAAGCGTTCATTCCGTGACCGCGGCTACGTTCGGCGACTGACTGTCGCCTCGAGCCCAAGCTCATTATCACAACTCTCGAACAATTACAATCGGATTGAATAACTACAATTGTTCAATTACAGCTATAGTAGACTCTAGGTTACAATGTTGCGGGATTATCCAAAATTCCAAAGGCTCCGGTGTTCTTTCATCTCCGACATATATAGATGAAAGGACACCGGGTCCTTCCTTTGGAATCCATCGGAAAACCCCCAATATTTTAGCCTCTATAACTTAACTCGGTTACAATTGTTCGAGATTTGTGATAATGAGCTTGGACTCGAGGCGACAACCAGTCGCCGAACGTAGCCGCGGTCAAGGGATGGACGCTTTGCCTGACAAAGGTATGAGGTAATAGTATAGCTCTCCTTAAAAAGAAATAGTTGTTGCGGCACGCGACAGTAAATATTCCAACGGTCTCTGTCCCGTATCTCGCCACAACCATAGTCTATGACTACATTTAGGAAGAAATAGACGGTGGCCGCGCGGTTTTTGATTTAGCTTCTCAATTTTGGCTACTAACTATTAAAAATTTGTAGTTCGTCCAAAAATTCAAAATGTGTCTTTCTTCAAATTGATCAATGGTACACTTCATACAGAGCATCACATAAATGAATCGGGTAGATATCTCGAGTCGAAACAATATAAATCTACATTATTTAATGTCTTCAGGATGCATCATGAATTATCTCAAAAAATATGCTTAAGATAGACGCAAAACGTAATAACCACGAACGGGAATTACAAAAACGAAGACTTCTTGAACAAGGGTATCTACCTGGGTACCAAAAAACCAACTTGTATAATTTCATGCACAATTCAAATGTCGCCGAGACCTCTGAAGAAGTCAATAGCGCCGACGTGGTTGTAACGATCGGTTAGCTAAAACTACTGCTGCACAATGGAGCAGTTGCGTCCCAAACGTACTAAAAGATTTTTGATTAGACATATTCCTGGTTTTGTCATTACAGAATAATCAATAAAAAGGACGCACTTGAGATCACAGAAATTGCAAATATGTCAAGTTATTATTACCTTTTTCATTTTTATATGTATCAATATTAATAGTATTTTGCATATGTGGTAAAAAACTTTACATAACTGGACTGTTTTAGGTATTGTGTAATTAAGGTTGTATTTTCGACCAATCACGGGGAGACGCAATCACAAGGAAAAACGTCAGCGGGAGTCGTAAATTTCCGTTACGATTATAATAATCGACGCCGCGAATAGATCGATCTCCTGATTTCCGTTGAGATAATAAGGGTGGTTGAGGTGGTATAGCGCTGCGATTAACAGGGTTATAAACTATATATTTTCAACAAATTGATACTTTACCGAAAACCTTTCTAGGCTTAAAAAGTCCCTCAGGACAAAATGATTAACTTAAAACATGTGTTAAAATAATGACGTTGGAAAGTTAAAGTTTTATGGTGGGGCCTTAGGTTTATTGAGGATCTGTTTAATGGTGCTTAGGTCTTGACGGTCTGACAATGAAGGACGTCGCACAGATCATCTTGCGCGAAGTAACGAAGGTTTTGCTCACATGATGTAATGAAATATGTGTCAAAACGTTTTATTATTTTTAATCATTTTGTACACTGCTTCTCTAGATATTCTACAGCCATTTGTTGAACACGAGTCACGTCTTCCTCAGTACCATGCTGCTCTTCAAAATTGATGAACTTTTTAAAGAGGATCTTCACCTTTCTAGACGGTAATGCCTGAACAACTGCTCTCTCTAGAACTTTCCTGTAAATGCAAATTATTAGAAGGTAAATTCTCTATGAAATTAAAAAGACAAAATATAGTTGAAAAAATATTTTTACCTTCCTATATCAGTATCATTAGATTTAATTAGAGAATCAACATAACAAGACCGTATATCCACCCGTTTCGGATAAGAACTTAGAATTTGCTCAAACAGAGTTACTGCTCTCTCTTTATTTCTGTAGTGTACATACGTTCAGATGCTGGCAAAGATTGGAATGCTCTCTGCATAATATGCCTCGATTTGTCCCCCAAGCCCATTTTTAGTAACCCTTCTCCACAATTAAACCACATCTCGGGAATATGGTTAAATTTTCCAATCATGGTATTAATTGTTTTCTCTAGTTCCATCTGCCTGCTAGCCTCGACATGTACAGTCAACATGTGACTGTATACTTTCAGTGCCTCTTGAAAAACACCATTCAGTGCTTTAGGAATTCCGAATTTAGACTCTAAATTCAACCAAGCCTTCCAAACGTTTAATTTTTCCTTCTGTTCCCTGAAATTAATCGTTTTCACCGCTTCTCTTGCAACTGCTCTTGCTTTCTCGATTTCTGTTGTTTGTAAATGATATGCCATATACTGTAACCATACTATTGAACTGTCTAGACTAGCTAAAACTAATCTGTGGAATTGATGTACAGAATTTGGTAACTGGTTGTTGGCGAGCGCTTCTTCTCTTTGACGTATTTCATGTTTCTCCTGTCTTTTTTGTTCTCGACGTTAATTTCTTATTTCTCAGATTTGGTTTTTCTTCTACTTCATCTTTACTATCGCAAGATGACTCTTTATCCTGAAGGAGAGTTGAGTCAGCATATTCCAAATCTTTTTCGGAAGGTTTGGTCTTCCAGTTTAGTCTTTTCTTCTCCTGTTTGTTCAATACACATTCTCTTTGAATATTCCTTTTTGTACATCTTTCTCTGGTTTTTCTCTGTTTCGTTTCCCTTTGTTTTTCATGTTTCGTCTTCCCGTATCTTTTCAATTTTTATTTCTTTGGCGAGTGCCACATACTCCTGATTTTGTTTCTTTCTTTTTAAGTTATTATTATCATCCGATTTCTCTCTCACATAACACTTCTTTTCAAATGCAGATTTTATGACGCTGAGAGGCATAATATCGGATTTTTGGGAATTTAATGAAGCGTAACATTTAATTTTAAAATGAATAATATAAGGTGTTAGATCTAGCAGTAAACTATTTATGTGACGACGTACAGTTATCGCAGCTAAAGTTCCGTTGCCAATACCTTGAAGGAATATCAAGATAAATCAATTTGTCACCATTAAGATTCTACCACGTAGCAATTTACCGCCAGGAAATTGTATTTATTTATTTTGTTTGGCACTTATTTTATGCATTATTGACAATAACGTGGTTATAATCGTCCCAGAAATTTTGTCCCCTATTTTTTTATTCTCGGAGTAATGATTCTTAGACACTATACCTAGCAAGTTATTCTGCAATTGAACAACCAACCAATCAGGCGTAACTTTTTCAATCTTTCCAGTAACTCTTTGCCCTAATTTGACAGATGCAATGGGTCTGTTTTTGTAATATGAATTTCTTGAAAGTTCTACTAATTTATTAAGATACAGGATCAATGGATCCAATGCTGCCACTATTCTACTTTTAGGATTAGATGGATCATCGTATATTTTCTTTAGCGACAATGTTAGTCCTAATTGTTGTTCTTTCCTGTTAATAGAAAATATTTTTGTCAATAAAATTTAGTTTGTGTGCAGTAGATTAAAATTACTAACGTTACTATGGGACACATATCCAAATGGCGTACATTCTGCAACTGGTAAAATAAGTCTTATACCATCTGACCCCATATCTTTGATCGTACAAGGTATACAGTCTCCTATTTCCAGTTTTTCAAAATTCCAGTACCTTCCTTGAGTTGCAAAATTCCTAATTAAAATTAAATTAGGTACTGTAGCAAATACAAGAGCTGGAAGTGTATGATCAGGAACATATTTTGATGCTAGTAGAGCTGCAATTTCCACACAAGGTGACATGTGACCAGCTGGTAAAAATCCTGCACTAACAGTTTGTCCTTTATATCTACTGACTCTTAAATATAATCCCTGGGTGGATGATTCTGTTATTGTACCCTCTACTTCTTCATCGAGAAAGCGAGAGAGCGGGAATCAAAGACTAATGTAAAATAATGCCTAGCATAATGCTCATGCCACGTATCATATAGTTGCTGAAACTTTCATGCTTCCTACATAGATATAAAGATAAATTGTTTCATTATAAATATTAATAATAAATATTAATTGAATAAATATAGATAACAATGACCACTATAGGTTTCATATATGAAGTATTAGACCGAACGAAGTATGAAATATACTAGTACTCCTTATAACATTTATAATAAAACAATCGTCTACTCAGATTTAATTTTTTCAATTTATAAAAATATGAATTTACACGAACACCCGCACTTTACTTATCATTACTTCCACAACAACGTTCTGTTTCTAAAGTTCAGATTTTTGTAACTGCAGTTAAACGTGACACCCACATAAGCACGCATCATTTTTTTGTATTCTGCTACAATAGCACTTGTAATAGTTCTGCTCATAAAGAAATTTGACAGGCGTGTAATAGACAAAAAAACATTTATAAAGTCGTTTCCCCATTTACCCTTGTGCTACGTGCATTGTTTTTTACATGAAAATGCGACGCACTTACAGTTCGCCAGGCCTATTATACCGACTGCCAGTCATTCGGCTAATCCGTTTCCCATTCTTATTCACCATTCTTCACTCGTCCTACACTCTCTCCCGTAATCACTGTAGCGGCACATGAGTCAGAGGACAATTCAAATCATGTTGTTGTTTTGCCTTACAAGTAATGTAAGAACAAATAAACTCCATGCAAAACAATGTCGCCGCTTCGTGCAACCGTAGATCAAACGTAGACGAATTCGAATTTTCCGGTTCTCCCCCGGCCAGTATAAATAAACGGACGCGATCGCGTGCGTTTTAGTGTGGAATAGTATCGAAGAGTATTGAAATGTATCGAACAGTATCGAACAGTACATATAGAGTATCGAATATTATCTACAGAGTATCTCCGATTATTTATCGAGTTACGCGACAAACATTAATGAGTATTTATTCCGCGTCTTGTATTTTGTACCAACGACTCACGTATTCGGCTGTAAATAATTTATTTATTTATTTATTCAAGATATATTTGACGGACTGCGACAGCAATATTTCGCTCTCGTTATTTCGCACAACCTATCATCGACCAATTTTCCACATTGGTGACCCCGACGTGATTTGAGTTAGCGAAATTTAGTATTGTGAGTCTGAGTGCGCTAACAATGTTGAGCGAAAACACAACGATTGCGACTAGTCAAACAATTCGCGTGCCTCCGCTGAAGCCGCAGAAGATCGTGTTCTGGTTCTCTTTATTCGACAGACAACTCGCGGCGGTGGGCGTCACGGGTGACGAAGAAAAATCCACCGCCCTTCTCGGGTGCCTCAAACCAGGATATTTAGAACGGATAAGGGACATTGCATTGGATCCCCCGACCACCGGACAATATGACCAACTAAAAGATGAGTTAATACGAAGTCTGTCCGAGTCCGACAGCGAACGGGGAAAAAGGTTGGTAAAAAACGAAATTATGGTCAACAATTGAGCACTGCAATCAATGTAATCGTGAGTATGTGATACACATGATTATTTGAATTTACGCACGTGAGCTACCATCCATCATGAATCTTATAATACTATACTTATAATTAAATTACAAATTTCAATCCATCATCTTAGCCTTAAAACTTACATACTAAATTAATAATTCAACACTATTAACGCCCATATTTATATAAATAATTTATTTCCATATTTATAATATGACACTTCGTAACCTAAGCAAGTCTCATACAAGTACTAAAAATACTTATAACCTAAAGCACTTAACTATCCAATTAAGTCATAACGTCAACTCTGCATCTAAACTACTATTCCTTTTCATTCTTCATCCTAAAAATCCGTCACAGTTACCACTCAGTCAATTATAATACCATCACCTCTGTGTACACACAATATATAACAGTATAAACCTCCTCTTAACAAATTAACTATAGTAAAGTTTCATTACATTTGTACGTCAAACTTATGAAATTCACTGACTAAACCATCCATACTATAATATATTGTTATACAAGTATCAGTTACTAAAAGACTATGGGGAACCTGAGGCGGCTATGGGTTCTCAGGGCGTAGGACCACGCCCTGGGAATCCCCGACGAATCTGATATTCTCCTATAGCCGGGTGGTGACTGGTCGGCGCCTTTGGCACCCGCTAGTTTGCCGATCCGGTGCGGAGAACTCTCGGAGAAGTTAGTGGGCCCGTATCTCCCAAGAACACTTACCTCACATTCTTGTGGGGCTCCCCGTCACTCTGCACCAGCTTTGACCGGGGCAGGGTGCGAAAGAGTGAGTGGCACCAGGATGGAAACCCTTGTTGGCGACCTTGGCGATTTCTTAGAATTACAAGGGATATAAAAACGAATCAAAGAATCGTTTACGGTGGGGAGGGATACCATAATACCGGCGCAGCCGCGAGTTGTAAAGCGGCCCCTCTGCGTCGTCATCGAGCAACCGTGGCCATCCGGGGATGGGCCGCCAGTACCCTGGACACGTTCATGCGTCTGGCGAAGGGGACACGCGAACTGGGCGCACTCGGAGAGGTTCGGAGGAACCCGATGTTATGACCGTCGGCCCGGTATCTTCGTGGGGTGGGATGAGGCGGCGGCGCGGCGGCCGGGGGGGGGAGTGAAATCCGACGACGAAATGTCGTCGTGCTCTTCCTATTCGACCGTTGCGGGCACGCTCGGCAAGCGATCGTACCGCAGGATTACCGGGTCCGCGGAAAGCACCACCCCCGTCGATAACGGTCGCGGCGGCGGCGCGGGACACCGTACACGGCGGGGGGACGCGTTCGCGGGGGATCCGGAGTCCGCACCACTGCTGGCTCACGATAAAAGGAAGAAGAGGGGCACGAAGCGCGGGAAGGATAGCGACAACGACACCGACACCGAGGCTGCCACCGTGGCCGCCGCCACCTTTACCATCCGCGACGGTGCCGACAGCGGCAACGACACGCGGAGCGACGAAATGAGGATCGGACCGGTCGACAAGCAAGCTACCGTGAAGGACGTGGAACCGACCCAGGATCAGAAAGAGGAGGAGGTCGCATACCTGCGAAGGAGGGTGCGCTTTCAGGAGAGAGAGACGGTGTCTCCAAGAGACGGTTGACCAAGGAATGCACGGAGAGCAGCCAAAAATGATAACATCGACGGTGAAGGACGAGAGGTGAGGATCACCTCTACGAGGGGGACGAAAGAAAATGCTCCCGGGGCCCCAACGGGAAGGATTATGGGTCCCCCTCCCCACCTCCTCCACACACCTGGTCAGCGTCGCGCCGTTTCCGCTGTCCCGACGGGTCGGGGAGTAATAATAAACAAACAAAGAAAACGGATAGAGGTCCAGGACCTCGAGATCCACTAGAGGATTTCAAGATCCTGTTCCTCCGCAAGTTGGAAGAGTGTCGGCGATAAATAATGCCAGGGGGGCGATCCTCCCGGCTACGGACGCTGGTGTCATGTAAACTTCAGGGTTGGTTGATGAAATAAAATAGCTGAGTCGTAACACAACTATTAATTTTGTTTTAATTAAACTTTATTATGCATTCAGCAATCACAATGTAATACACACTGAATTAACATAAATCACAATTCACTGCAACCACGTTATGTAAGACTTAGTTACAATGATACGTTAAGTACGCGACTGTTATAAGGGGCGAGACCGATAAAGATATGTTGACTATTCTAAGGATACAGAATAAGTAAGTTTTTCTGGCAATAGTGTGTCTGAGGAAGGTTAGAGCTGGGTGTGTCTAAGGACACGGCGCTATCGGATTTGTTGATGACAATTTTGGTTAAGGAAGTGAGGGCAGTAGACACCGTCTCCGATTGGATAATAAGGCGGTTGGTGGACCAGGAAGGGTTTCAGCCGCCCTCGCGAGAAAGTTGCTAACGGAACATAAAAGATGTGAAGAAAACCAACTTTCTATGCTAACACGTGGTAGACAATAAACGTAAAGGAAATCTAAGACAAGAAATACTCGCTTGGTCCGAAGGACATTAACTATGAAAATTCCAAGACCCCTGGTGGGTACTTAAGACTATTGAGGGTACGCGCCAAGGATGTGCAGATATCTGGGTGCCATCCTGTCCGCAGAGTGTGGCCCGGTCTCTGATGTGAATCGACGTTACAGTAGCGTAGCCGTAAGAACCGTACAAGCACGATTGCGGCCGGCGAGAGACACCTCGCGGTCGACCGTGGAGTCGTCGGCCGACGAGGCAGGGTTTATTACCGTCATAGGCGGAGGATGAGGGAGAGCGAGGCGAAAAACAGGAAGCCCACGGCGCAACCTCTTCCAACGGTCCATGCGCCGACCGACGCAAGAACCAAGGGACGGGTATTGTTACGCCACGAGGCTTACCACAGGCTGTATTTTCTAACTGTCGCTCGCGGTCCTACAGTGTCGCAGGCAGATCGTCTTATCTGCCTGCCGGATCATATACAATGTATCGACGAGAGCATAGTTGTCGCCAAGCAGCGAGCTCTAGAAACGTCGATTTTTGTCCATTACGTTTTTCACACAAGAAGAGGCATACGTGATCATAGGCGCGAGCGGTGGTGTGACCCGAGCATAGTGGGGGTCGTCTTCCAAATGAGACAAAGAAATCATCGAAAGGCGATCAAACTTCTGACGAGTCAATCGTGACACAACGAGAAATCTGACGAGCAAAATCAGATAGTCTAACGAATTCATCTAGAGATATCGTAAAGTCGAGTCAACTTTATGTAATATATTCATCATATTATTGTAAAATATATTATTTTATGTTAACCTGTTAATACAGTGTTAGATTCATTGAACCACCTCTGTTATCTTAACACAAACAGGGGAACGACTATTTCGCGGCGTCGATTAACATAATCGTAGCGAGAATTTACGCTTCTCGCTGACGCGTTTTCCCAGCGAACGCGTCTCTTCACGAACGGTCGTAACAGGTATCGTCGTCTTTTCCATTGTCGACGTTGCGAACAGGGGCCTCGGCGCCCAGGACGGCGACCAACAGTGGCGGAACAAGGGCAGGGACTTTTCGGCGCCGCTCGGCCTCCGGTACGCCCCCGCACGGGAAGGTAATCCAAGCGAGGAGCGGGCAGGGGCGATGGATCCGGAGCGGTATCGCTCACCGTGAGGGACGGCTGGGGCTTCACGTACAGGGATGCGATATCGGTGGTGAAGAGGGAAGTCAAGTTCTCCGAACTCGACTTCACGGAGTTAAGACCGAGGAGGACAAACACGGGGGCGCTGCTGTTCGAAATCTCAGGCCAGGACGCTGGGTGCAAAGCTTCGCGACTGGCCGAGCGGATGGCGGCCACGCTGAAGGATTTGCCCGCCAGGGTAACCGTGCCGCGAAGGACGGCCGAGCTAAGAGTGATCGGACTGGAGGACTCGATCACCTCGGAGGAGGTGGCAGCCGCTGTTGCTGAGGCCGGGGGCTGCCACGCTGACGAGGTCAACGTGGCAGTCATACGCTCCGCTCCTCGGGATCTCGGACCGGTATGGCTACGCTGCCCGCTGATAACGGGCAGGAAAATCAGCAGAGGAGGAGACGCCCTACCAGGAGGTAGGATTAACATTGGTTGGTCAGCGGCGAGAGTTTCCCCTCTACCTGCGCGCCGACTCCAATGCTTTAGGTTCATGGAGTCGGGTCACGTGCGCCGAGACTGCACATCGATGGCGGACCGGCCGGAGCGCTGCTACGGGTGCGGGGCGGAAGGACATCGCGCCAGGGACTGTTCGGCGCGAGTACCCATGTGTCCGGTATGCGCGGACCTGGGACTGCCCGCGTCGCACCGTATTGGGTCACCGGCATGCAAACTGCCTGCCCGTAAGAAGAGGGCCGCACAGGAAACAAGGACCGTTCCACGCGACGGTGGGGACGTGGTGACGAGGAAGGAAACGATGCTGCCGTCAACTGACCCCACGAAGGCCAGAAGAGAGGACAGAGAAGTCGGACAAAACGACTGCGAGGGGAACGGCCCGGAGGAGCCTATGAAGACGGAGCCTTCCCCGACGTGAGCGGAAGAAGAGGAGGTGGACAACTGCTCCTGCAGTGCAATCTTAACCGCTCCCGCCGGGTTCAGGACTTAATGTTCCAGAGGTTGACGGAGCGGCGGATTGGTCTGGCAGCAGTGGCCCAGCCGTACAGCATTCCCGGCGCGTCACGAGGAGCTGCGGATCTGATAGGCTCGGTCGCCATATTCTGGACCGGGATCGCGGGAAACCCCTCCTGCTCGGTGATCGAGCGGAACGGGGCTTCATAGTCGAGAAATGGGGCGACCTGGCCGTGGTGGCGAGCTATGTGTCGCCCAACATCAGCCGGACCGAATAAGCCTCCTTCCTGGACGGACTCGCGGCTGCGCGAGGCATTTGGGCGCCTGCCCGACACTGGTCCTCGGGTACATCAACGCCCACTCAACGGCGTGGGGATCCCGCAGGACCAACGGAAGGGGGCGCGACGTGCAGGACTGGGCGTTCGCACTCGACCTCCGGCTTATGAACCGGGGGTCGTCTAACACGTGCTTGGCACGGCGGGGCGAGTCCATAGTGGACCTCACATGGGCAAACCCTGCCGCTTCTCGCCGTGTTTGCGGTTGGGAGGTCTCCCCGGCGGAGACCCTCTCGGACCACCTTTATATCTTGATGGATGTGGCGGTTGGCGCAGCGATGGGCGACCGTTCGTTGGGTGCGCGCGGTTCCAGCAGCCCACCGGGAAGGAGAAGAAGATTCCCGCGATGGGCGGTGACTGCTATAGCCGTCACTTGGTAGAACGAATCCCCGACCGACGAGGACGCGGAAGCGGGCGCGACTCGGCTGAGGCGCGACATGCACGCGATCTGCGATTCGTGTATGCCGCGGTCTGGAGCCCCGCGCCGCGTCGGCGCTGTGTACTGGTGATCCGAGGGGATCGCTTGTCTACGCGAGGCGTCCATCCACGCTCGGCGCCGGTACACCAGATCCCGCCGTAGGCGGCGGTTAGACGAAACCACTGGTCCCGGGAGCAGCGAACGAGGGAGATGGCAACTTTACCTAAGAGGAGGAGCAGGAGCCTCAACCGCCGGAAGAAGAACCACGTGTCACCGCGAGAAGTTGGAGCCCGGAATCAAGCGTCACCGAGGAAGAACTTGCCGGGGCGGTCGTGGAAGGACGTCTCCGGGGTCTTGGCCCCGAGAGTAACGCGTCAGTTGCTGTAGAACATCGCGTATGACGCGGTGCTTCGGACGCCGATGCTTCCGAACTCGGCACTGGCGTGCTACGCCGATGACATGTTGGTGCTGGTCTAGGGCACGGCATGGGGTAGAACCGTCCGCCTCGCTAGCGGTGGCCTGCGTGATCGCCGAGATCAAGGGACAGAGACAGAGGGTGTCCCCTGAGAAGTTCGAGGCAATGTGGTTTTGCCGCAAGGCCGATCACGGGAGGCCTCTAGTTGGTTTTTGTCTGAGGTTGGAGGGGGCTGAGATCGGGGTTGCAACAAGAATAAAGTATCTGGGTCTGACCCTCGACATCCACTGGAACGTCGGCGCTCACTTCGAGCGCCTGGCACCGTCTGTTGAGGCGACGGCGAACGCCTCAGGATGTTTGCTACCTTGGCTGGGCGGGCCCGACGTCGGAGTGCGCCGGCTGTACGCCGGCATGGTGCGATCGAGGCTCCTCTACGGAGCTCCGATCTGGGCGGAGGATCTGATGACCAACCGTCGCAGTCTCCTAGCGGTCAGGAGGCTGCACAGGACGGTGGCCATCAGGGTAGTGAGGGGCTTGCGTACCATTTCGGCGGCAGCAGCGGCGGTGTTCGCCGGGTTTCCCCTGTTCGAATTGCAGGCCCTGAGGTGTCGCGAGATTTATCCTCACACTCGGGGTCTGTCGAGCGGGATAGACCCGATGGGCGCCGACGTCAGCGTTCGGGCTCGGCGGGCTTTGCTTGACAGATGGCGCGCCAGCCTCGACACGAGATGGGGTGGGCCGGGGATAAGGGTCCTTGGGACCGTCCTTCCAAACTGGGACGCTTGGTTGGACGACAGCGGGTCTCCCCTGACCTACAGGGTGACGAAGGTGCTCACCGGACACTGTTGCTTCGGCGAGTATCTGTACCAAATCGGGAAAGAGGCGACCGCGCGTTGCCACCACTGCAATGCGACCGTGGATTCGGCGCAGCACACGCTGGAATATTGCCCGGTCTGGGCGCGGCCGCGCCGCGACATCATCGTGGAAATCGGATGGGACCTCTCGCCGCCGACGATCCTCGAGGCGTTGTTGGCAAGCGAGAGAAGAAGGATGGCCGTGACCTCCTTCTGTGAGCAAGTTATGCTTCGAAAAGTGGCCGCGGGGAGGATGAGGGTGCGGTACTCTCACCTTGAGATGATTGACTTGCGAGGGCGCTGCAGAGGCTGTGGGCGCGCTTCGGCGAGGCGCACTAGGTCCGCCGAACCCCCCGGTGGGGTGCAAACTTAGGCGCTGGTAGCTCATCGCCCCGGGGCCGCAAAGAATCCCGGTAGGGGAACCGGACTGTCGGGCACGGCGGCTCCGGCGACGAGGCGCGGTGTTACGTGGCCGCACAGCACTCCATTAGGGGACGTATTAAGCGCGGGGGGGTGGGGCGGTGTATCGCTCACACCGGTTCCCGGGCCCCTCTCGATCGCAGCCGGGACGATCATCGTGTAGGTTTTAGTCGGTTGGAGTCCGGCATTACCACGCCGCTTTACCCCATCCTCCATCCGCCGCTTTGCCCGTGCGGATTTCCTCCATGTTAATAAAAAAAAGGCTACTACAAGACAATAAAATATTCATTTAAAATACCCCTATAATAATTCAGCCATAGGCTTACATGTATGATTTCATTTAGCTAACACGCCAATTTATACATCGACTGTTCTTGCAGCATCGAAAAGCTCAATTTATCAAGCAATTCACAACTAAACGTTTGTATATATTAAATATTATAACCACCGATTACATCAAATTCAAACTTTTTAATTTCCACTATTTATTAGTGCTTATAGGCGACTAATTGTCCTCTCCACATCACACGAATATACCTCTATCTCCTTACTGTTCATTAAACGGTCAATTAATAGTCTATTAAAGTATTTGTCACGAATTGTCTCTCCTCAACTGTCATAACAACATCATATTTATCTTTTTTCGAAATTTTAGTTGGCTGTCCGTTTATGGCACGGATAAGCTCATTTCCCTCATTAGGAAATTCCGACTTACCAGTCCTCCCAGGGCTATAATTCAGAATTTGAGTGGCCGTCTGTTTATGACACGGACAGGCCCATTTCTCTCGTTAGGAAACTCCGAGTTACATGTCCTTCCAAGGCGGTAAATGTAATGACTCGAGGCCAGGAAAAAACCCAGGGAAGGATCAGCCGGAAGAGTACGGTGGAGAGAAGAAATACAACGGCGGGAGGAGAGAATCAGGAACGGGGAAGTTTAGTTCATCTTCAACCATCTGACATTACAGACTTAGGACGACAGTGGTCCTTCCTTAGTTCGGTTAAGTGTTACAACTAGTACAAATAAAGTGCCATCTAAATCTAACACTCGAGTTATTTCATCTCCTCCATCTTGAACGTTGAGTTATTCGAGGTACGCGATATCGACCGATCGGTTTGACCTGACCGGTTGCTCTTTAGTCGATAATACACCACAATCTTATTTGCGTTATTACAACCATCCACTCTTATTTCCATTGTTTTAACAAATTCGAATTATAGTTATTACACGTTATATTTGTCGGGTTTACATTAGAATCAGGGTTAGGGGCGTGAAACGAACCTTCGTTTGCATTACACGTATCGTTATGCAACAGAGAAGACTTCGACTAATGCAAATACGATTATCATAGAACTGGACAAGTAACCGTGGTAATTAGATACTCGAGAAACTAATGACAATGATCCTAAGTTCAGTAACGAATCCGCGGTCGACGGGATGATAGATGAACGTGCTCACAAAATCTAAGTCGGACGTGCAACATTCACTGGCTGTAAGGGGTTACTCTTTTCGTCGATGAGATCGCGAGAGAGAATGACTTTCCCGTCCCGATGATGCCACAGAGGAAAACTATATGGGGTGTGTCTGAGGACACGAGATCATCGGATTCGTCGAGGAAAGCCTTCCTTCAGAAAGTGAGGGAATTTGGCGTTGCTGCTAATTGGTCAATCTCCATGTCGGTGGTTAGAAAAAGATGCTAGCCGCCCTCGAGGGAAGGTTGCTAGTGGGAGACGCCGTTCGTTGAAAATAGGTCTCTCCTATTTTCCCGTAGCTGGGACAAAGACTGTTTGTTTGAAGGACTTTAGTCAACTAATTCCTAAGATTTATAACGGGCCCTCAGGCTAGCTGAACATGTACTGCGGAGACGCATCGACATCTGGCAATCATCTTGCACGAAGAATAGGGTCTGCGTGTGGCGAGCCACGGGACAGAAACCGTTGGAATGTTTACTGTCGCGTGCCGCCACGAATATTTCTTTTAAGGAGAGCTATAGAATTACTCCATACCTTTGTTAGACAAAGTGTTCATCCCGTGACCGCGGCTACGTTCGGCGACTGGCTGTCGCCTCTAGTCCAAGCTCATTATCACAACTCGCGAACAATTACAATCGGATTGAATAACTACAATTGTTTAATTGTAGCTATAGTAGACTCTAGATTACAATGTTGCGGGATTATCCAAAATTCTAAAGGTGTTCCACAGAGGTGTCGTTGTACAGAACTCTGGTGGTGCTTGGTGACGATTCAGCAAACACAGCGCGGTGTTTTGAGGGTTTGATCCTTTCCCTGATTGAATCGTGATGTGACAGGTAGTAGCTGTTGTCTGAGAGATGATGTGCCTTGGAAATGTGAACGATGTCTGTAGTGGGTTGGGAGACTGGCCTCCCCCCGATGACCCGCCCGAATCGCATTCTCTTGGTGATGATCTTTGGTAGAGAAGAAGCGTTGGGCGTCGTGCTTGGGACGTCGTGGCAGCCAAGAGTGGCTTCAGGGAGAAGTCTGTGGTACGCGACTTGTTCGATGTGGCGCTCTGTGAAACCAGTAGAGAATCGTTGAGATCAGATGGAATGTTATGTAAATTACCGATGCCATTTGAGTGATTAGTCATGGTGGTAATAATGCGTAAATCATTCTGATTATGCCCAATTGCAGGTGTGGCGCATCTCTGAGGTGGCGAAGTTGGAGTCGTTACGTTAGGTCTCGGAGAGTAACTATCCGATGCCATGTTTCTAATCCTGGGTGGTTCAGGTGACGTGATGTATGATAGATCATTGAACGTCGATACGTTGTGTTGGACGCTCATCGTGGAAGTATTGCCCGAGGAAGAACTGCCCCTGGACGGTTTGATCATAATGGATTTCGAAACCTTTACAGTACGTTCCGACTCAATGTTGACTTTGCTGTCCTGGATGGGACTCAACCCGTTGCTTTCTAGGTTGTGAACTACGGTTAAAGAATTATGAACGTTCTGTAACAGATTAGGAGAGATTAGGTTTTGAAACGAGTTGTCGCCTGGTGAGACCTTCTCTTTCTTCAGGTCCAAAGGCTCGTTAAAGTTTGTCAAATTCAAGGTGATTTGTGGCGTTGGGTGAGATCGAGATAATGCGGACGCGAACTTGGTTGTCGTCAAGTTGCGTGTGGGTAATGAACTGCGGGTGTCATGCAATGAGTTCCGTCCCTTGGCTCGCTCAATTATATCGATGGCGCGTCCTTTACAGTCCAGAAATTCATATTTAATGTCTAGTCGTTCCTGTACTGTCTGACCCTCGTCTATCCCGTCTAAGTCGCATTGATGTTTTTTACATATTGCGTATTCGACTTCCAAGTCTTCTAACATAAATGGAACTGTGTTTAGTGATCCCTTTGCCTCATAATTATCAAGGATCGTTCGAAATCTCGCCACTTCCCGTTTGGATACCTCCCGCTCCAGCTTCAATTGTTTTATGCGTGCTTCCTGGTTAGGGGCATGGTGGCTTGGCGCACGATAGCTCTGATAATTTACGTAGGTTCGGCGTCCGAGGTGCTTCGCGACTATCAAGTGTGCGACTTATCTTAGTCGTGATAGGCTTGCCTCGGCTGTTCGTTAACGCCGGTTACGGTGCAAGGGGATGTTACATCGTGTACCTTGTGGTGAAGGTGATTCCTTCCCGATGGTGACACTCTGTTGATTGTAGCTCGTGGATTCTGATATCCTCCGGACTGATGCTTCCTTCAACGGCACCGAATCCGGCTGATATTTTGCGTAGGTTCTGCGTCCGAGTTGCTTCGCGACTAACAAGTGTGCGACTTGTCTTAGTCGTAATAGACTTGCCTCGGCTGTCCGTGAACGCAGGTTACGGTGTGACGGGATGTTGCGGAAATATTTCAAAGATATATAACAAATACAGAAAGTTGATAGAAATCGCATTCAAAGATAATGGTTTATATGAAATAAGTAGTTACATTGAAAGGCAATAATCTCACGCTAAAATTGTGGGAAAAATGACAAATAAAGAAAAATATCACAGGATCTTAGGGCATATAAACTTTAATTATTTAGATACAATGTGTAGGAAAAAAAATAGTTGAGGAAATGCCAGAAAATTTTGAACAAGTAAAATTAAAATGTGGTACATGTATCCAAAATAAAATGCACAATTTACCCTTCCAAAACAACAGTAGTAGAGCACGAGAGATTTTAGAATTAGTACATACCGATTTAAATGGACCTCATAAAAATACCGGGTTTGATGGATCCAAATATTTCTTAACATTTATAGATGACTACAGTAAGTGCGCATTGATTTATACTTTGAGATCAAAAGATGAAGTTTACAATTGTTTTCTTGATTACATAAACAAAGTTGAAAATCTTACTGGAAAGAAGATAAAGAGATTAAGATGCGATAATAGAAAAGAATATATGAACAAAAACATGTACAATCTAACTAGGGCAAAGGGAATTGTCGTAGAACCATGCCCACCTTATGTTCACGAATTAAATGGAACAGCTGAGCGCTACAATAGAACAATTATGAATTCCGCTAGATGCTTATTATATGATTCAAAGCTGAATATTAAATATTGGCCGGAAAGTAATTGGAGCTGTGGCGCAATTAAAAAATAGAACCATTACGAACACGTATGAAAATAAAACACCATTTGAAATATTTTTTAAAAGGAAACCGAATATAAATAATTTAAGATTGTACGGAAGTAGAGTTTTCGTAAGAATGCCTGAAATTAAAAGAAATTCGAAATGGGACAAAAAAGCAGATACTGGGATACTTGTAGGTTATGAAAACAATGGATATAGGATCCTAGTTAATAATAAAATTATAATTGCAAGACACGTAGAATTTATAGGTGAAGATGATAATTTAGTAGGATTTCAAGGAAAAGATGGACCAAACAATGAAACAGAAAAGGATTTAAACGAAAAGGTCGAGCAGGCCACAATAAAAGAGGAGAGAAATTTAAGTAACGAATCAGAAAGTAAACTTGAGAACACAGAAAATAATTTGGGACGGTCAGAACGGGAAAGAAAGAAACCTCAGATATGGCCAAGCGAGCTCATATTTCATTTATGTGAATGTAGTTAGCGCAGGCAGTCCTCAAACCTATGAAGAAGCTTTAAGTGGAGATGACAGCATTTCATGGAAATGGATGTAGAAACAGCATTCCTAAACGGAACTATAAAAACGGAAGTATCTGTAAAACAACCTATAGGTTACGACGATAAAAGCGGGAGAGTATGTAAATTATCAAAAGCGTTATATGGATTGCGTGAAAGTTCAAGAGCTTGGTATGAATGTTTCGACAAGTATATAAAAAGATTAGGATTTCAAAGAAGTAAGAGTGATTATTGTCTGTACATGAAGTATGAGAGCGATGATGTTATATATTTAATTCTATTCGTAGACGACTTATTAGTATGTGGAAAAAACAAAAGAAAAATCGATGAGATTAAAAACAAATTGTCAAACCAATTTGCGATGAAGGACTTAGGTGAAGTAAAGACTTACTTAGGAATAAACATTGAGTACGATAATAAGAAGTGTGAGATGAAATTGGATCAGAGTAGTTATATAGTCATTAGCAAGGCAATATAATATAGAAAATAGTAAACTATATTTTATACCAATGGAACAAATCTTAAGTTTAGAACCCGCACAATCAGCTTCAGACGATATAAGATATAGAAATCTCGTAGGAGCTTTATTATATATTAGTTCTGGAACAAGATTAGACGTTAGCTATAGTGTAAACTATTTAAGTCGATTTCAAAACAGTTACAACGAAACACACTATAGATATGCATTGAGAATTTTGAAGTGCTTATATTTAACTAGGAAATTAAAATTAACTTATAAAAAAAATTTGAATGCTGGAGTTATTGATTGTTTTGTTGATGCTGATTGGGCTGGAGATAAAGTAGATAGAAAATCCACTACGGGATTTATTATAAGATTTTTCGGAAACGCAATTTACTGGAAATCGAGAAAGCAAAGTAGCGTGACAAAATCATCAACAGCCGCCGAGTATGTAGCTTTATCGGAAGCTGTGAGCGAAATTAAATTTGTAAGAAAATTGTTGAAAGATTTTAAAATAACGATCGAGACACCAATAAAAATTTACGAAGATAATTCTGGAGTGATTGCGATATCAAAATTTGGAAATTTAACAAAAAATTCTAAGTACATTGAAGTTCACTTCCATTTTGGGAACGAAAGATACGACAATAAAAAGATTGACACTATAAAAATAGATTCAGAAAATAATGTAGCTGATATTTTAACGAAGGCTCTAGGGAGGAACAAATTTGAAAATTTTAGATTATTTTTAAGAATAGTTTGATTGACTTATAAAAGGAAATGAATATGCAGCACAAAAAATTAAGGAGGTGTGTTGAGGTATGTATAATTTTCTGTGCTGGACTAGGTTAAATGCGTAGTAGAGATACTTCTATGTGAATATCAGTGTGTGGAAGTATGTGTGTCCGAAGCGTCTCGAAAACAAATGAATGTAAACTCTTCAGTCGGTTAAGAGTCGTCGAAGAGTCGGTTTACAGTCAGGTATAGAAGAAAATGCTGAGACGCGTGCAAGTGTGTATCGATGAATATATAAGGAATCGTCTATGAAATAAATATTTCATTATTTTAATATTAATCCTCAGTATAAATTTAGTGTTCCTATAACATTATTTCGGCCTCAAAGATCCACAATTTTCAACAAGTACGATAAAGATGGAGTTGACAAAACTAAAGCTAAAATAGTTGGATTTAACGTCGGTGATTTTATATTACGCAAAATTTTGATTTTGTAATAGCAGAGAATTTTGAGGGAGACAGATATTCTAAAAACGTTAGACGGCAAACGCTCTTACAAGTACAGTCACGACAGGTTGATGAAAGTGCCAGATAGTCGCATTCCTGCGGATTTGGACGTTGGTAGTAGCGGCGAGGACAGTGCCCAAAGCGATATGGGTACCCCGACCCCTGAGGGTCATTAACCCAATGCCACGAAGCTGAAGCGGTCGTGTACTCACATGCACTGCCAGCGACAGTACCACGAAGCTGAAGCGGTCGTGCATTCGCACGCACTGTCAGCTGCAATGTTACGAATCTAAATCGGCCATATATTCGCACGCACTACCAGTGACAATGTAATAAAATTCTGTGTGATCGTGCAATCTACAAAATCAAGATTCAACTGGGTACAAAATCGCAAATAGTCCATCATGCCATTACGACCCGACTGATAAACCACAGGATGCAACTAGCACTTTGAATACAAATTATAACGCTACAAATTCTCGTTCTCTTTCATTTTTCTGTTATCAAACCTCCGAACGAAATTTCATTGTTGGAATGGACCCTTGACTTATTTGGAACATTTAGTTGAACGGTAAATAATATGAGTTACGTCGAGTCTAATGTTGGAAAAACGCAATATTTTAGTTACACACGAGGACGTGTGATTGTCAGGATGGCCTTGTCGGAGATGAAAGGACATCGAAGCCTCCCCTTTGGAACTTCGGGATAATCCCCTAACATCGTAATCTAGATTCTACCATAGGCATAATTAAAGAATTGTCGTCTTTCGATCCGATTTGTATTTGTTTGAGATTTGTGATAATGAGCTTGGGCTCGAGGGGACAGCCAGTCGCCGAACGTAGCCGCAGTCACGGCATGAACGCTTTGTCTAACAAAGGTATGGAGTAATTCTATAGCTCTCCTTAAAAGAAATATTTGTGGCGGCACGCGACAGTAAACATTACAACGGTTTCTGTCCCGTGGCTCGCCACACGCAGACCCTATTCTTCGAGCAAGATGATTGCCAGATGTCGATGCGTCTCCACAGTACGTGATCAGCTAGCCTGAGGGCCCGTCATAAATTTTAGAATTTAGTTGACTAAAGTCCTTCAAACAAACAGTCTTTGTCCCAGCTACGGGAAGATAGGAGAGACCTATTTTTCAACGAACGGTGTCTCCCACTAGCAACTTCCCCGCGAGGGCGGCTAGCATCCTTTTCTAATCACCGATATGGGGATTGACCAATTAGCAGCAACGCCAAATTCCCTCACCTTCTGAACGAAGGATATCCTCGACGAATCCGATGATCTCGTGTCCTCAGACACACACCATCATAGTTTTCCTCTGCAGCATCATCGCGACGGAGAGTCATTCTCTCGTGAGGTCGTATTAGCGAGTTACTTAGAGTCTGTACGCTCGGTGGATATTCCACGGTTTCGCAAAGAGTCCGACTTATATTTTGTGAGCACGTACACCTATCATCCCGTTAACCGCGGATTCGTTATTGAACCTACGACCAACTAGTATCGCGAGTGTCCAACCGCCGCGGTTGATTGTCGAGTCGGTAGCATCCATACTCGTATTAATAGACCGTACCTTCGTTATAACAAGACGATGGCCGATTCCAATGAAGATTCATCGAACGCCCACAACCTTATTCCTGACCCTTCGCCGACATGTTTAATTCGGTAGTATTCAGGAAGTATGTGCCAATTATCAACGAGTGTTGCATCAAAGTATCTGAAACTACATGTATCGTTACAATGCACGACTCATCATCTATCAGAATATCTGTCGAAAATTCTTCGAGTGTACAATTTCTTCCGGACCCGATACCACGAAATTCAACAATTTTCTGACTTAATCTGGACGCCCCAATTTTCACATACTGATCCGCTCTCATTAAAGTTAGTTCGCTACCGGTATCTATTAGCGCGCTCAATTCAAAATTTCCGATCTTAACGTCTTTACCACGCTTCGTCTGCAACGATTGCCACATACTAGAAACAACTTTATGGGACTCGCTCAGGTTGTCGCACTTCGATACGATGTGTCCGTACTCTCTACACTTAAAGCACTTAGATCCTCCCGACCTATTCGGGCACTCTGCACACTCATATTCATCGCCGCCGCAATTGTAACATCTCGTCTTCTTCATATCTCCAGATTTACTGGGCTTCCTGCTCCTTTCAGTTTTGGCTACCTTCACAATCGATTTTGCTCTGCGATAATTCTGTTTCTCGTACATGATTAATCTCTTCCTCAATTCCGTAATGGATGTAGTACCGTATAGTGTAGACTTATTGTTTTCTTCATCTACTATTCCTTCTACAATATACTCCACTTTCGCCTCCTCCTCCATATCAACATGGCTGGCTATTTCAAGCATGCGGTACATATAAGCCAAGCATGTTTCGTCGCTTCTCTTTTTCGTATCTCTAAGTCTTTGATGTACTTGCCGACTATTAATCTTTTTAGAGAATTCTTTAATCAGTCCTCTCTTCAGCTCATGCCAAGTCCTAACATGGCACTCGAAACTCGCGAATATTCTACCTGATCCTTTCAGCAATCTCTTCGGATAAATCGCTTTCTGTCCCTCTGACCACATGCACATGTCTGCGATTTACGACACCCCCCAGGCCCCTCATTCATGATACCACAATAATGTACAAATTGCACCAATTCTTTTTAACCTGTTACATTACAACGTATTACAAGTTCTACAAAGCTATAGAAACATTAACTAATAGACTTTTATAGTGGCTTGTAGACTTATATTATAAATAACAATAATGTAAATTATACAAATATTAATTCATAATAACAATAAACTTTTTAATTTTACATATTAAAGAAATTGCTATTTTTTCTAAAAGTTTACTTTTAGGAATATAAGCATAATTAAGAGAAATGTGCGTGTTTCTATAAGAATGTTTTAGTGAAGCTTTTATTCCTGTATGGAAACATTATTATAATATGATCTACAAAAACACATGCTTTGATGTGATAACGAATAATAAAATTGACAAAATAATTTAGATATGGAACTTAGTCAGCTTCGTTAATAATATATAGAACTTTCTACAAAAAACTCATTAAACATATATTTATACAACTTTATTACCGACTTTAAAACATATTATATAGTTTCTAGTAATCAAATTGTAAATATAGTAAACAAATAATTGTGTTAAGTTATTGTAAAGATCCATAATCCATATAATATGACATCTTACGTACATACGATTATTGTAACATTAATCACATATATATACAACAATACAACGTTATTATTATTTATTTAGTTATTACTTATTATTATTATTATATTAGTAAAATTTATAATATCGAGTTTTTCAATCAGTTTTTTTCAAATAGTAGTTTCATAAGGTTTTGTGCCCAATAGAATCACACAGTTTTCATAGTTGTCAAACACGTCCACATTGCGTATAAGTAGCGTTTGCTTAGAATAACGTCGTTTTTGTACCTCACAACCCTACTAAGACTGTAAAGTGATTTTGTGAGAAATGTTTTTATAATTGGTACTCCATTGTATAAATATCCCAATACCTGATCGTTATTTTTACAACCGCGGACGCTAACAGAAAACTATTTTACGTGAAGATACAATGATGGAAATTGATAATTGTTCGACTAATCAAATTACATCGGATGGAATTTAACTTTTAGAGAAAAATGGCGCACCCGGGAGAATAGATCGCGTTAAACGCAATGATCCAAATTGAACTGAAAAGTCGTTATGTATTTAGAGGACTTGTGTGTAGAGGATGGTTGGTCGTGAAATTTATTAGACGAGATTGCCCGTTGTAGAAGCCGTCAGTATATTTTAAAATGACTAAATAAATAAGAACAGATAATGCTCGCAAAGACGCTCGTACTAACAGATTCGCTAAGACAGTGTATAATCGCTCGCGGATAACTCGTTAGTAACTGATCAATACTCGGTAGATAGTCGGTAGAGTCATAGGACGAGGCGGATGGAGAGCGTGCACACGGAATGGAGCAAATATTACGCACAGCTACCATTATTGAATAACGTGAAGTTTCCACGTAAAACGATAATCAAACTCGCAGCGGAAATTGAGTTACACGGGTTCTGTGATGCCAGCGAAAGGGCATATGGAGCATGCGTTTACCTTCGCACCATCACCCCGGATGGTCATGTCTGTACACGTCTCCTCACTGCGAAGTCGAAGGTAGCTCCACTCAAATCACTAACCATTCCAAGGTTGGAACTGAATGGAGCACTCCTTCTCGCGTCACTGGCCACTACAGTCCTCCAAGCCTTACGAAGCAACATTGCTCGAACCGTTTATTGGACTGACTCCACAATCGTTCTACATTGGATCAACACATCACCCCACCCTCTCCAGTGGATTACATAATGGGCGACCTTCCAGCTGCACGGATAACAGAATCTCGGCCATTTACCAACGTCGGAATCGACTACTGCGGACCGTTTTACATCAAGGAACGAAAGGATCGCAACCGACGCAAAATCAAGGTATACGTAGCAATCTTTGTATGTCTTGCAGTTAAAGCAGTCCACATCGAGTTGGTCAGCGATCTCACTAGCGAGGCCTTCATTGCTGCTCTGCGAAGATTTATCGCTCGCCGAGGATTCTGTGTGACAATTTACTCCGACAACGGTACCAACTTCGTTGGCGCCAACAATGAATTACGAGAGCTCCGAAATCTCCTGCAATCCGACGATCACAAGGCACAGGTCCAGTCCTTTTCAGCCGACCGACGGATCGAATGGCGCTTCATCCCTCCCAACTCACCTCACTTCGATGGGTCGTGGGAGGCTGCAGTGAAGTCTTTCAAACGACATCTCAGACGTGTCGTAGGTAACGAGCTTCGAAAACCTTAATACTCTCATCATTGAAATCGAGTCTATCTTCAACTCCCGCCCGCTGACTCCGATATCTTCAGACCCAAACGATCTCCTAGTTCTCTCTCCCGGTCATTTCCTCATCGGAGATTCACTAACAAGTTTCCGAGAACGAGATTTCAGGGACACGCCATCCAATCGTCTCTCCTGCTGGCAGCATATTCAGAAACTCAAACAACATTTCTGGCGCCGGTGGAATCGAAAGTATCTAAACGGGCTACACATCCGAAACAAATGGAGCAAGGGCAGTCACGACATAAGAGAAGGCACCATCGTCCTTCTCAGAGAAGACAACGTCCCCCCGATGCAATGGCCATTGGGCAGAATCGTCAAGGCCCAACCCGGCGCAGACGGCATCATACGCACGGCTATCGTTCGAACGGCGACGAGTACCCTCGATCGGAGCATCAAGCGGATGGTACCACTACAGAGCAGAACGACTCCAGAGGACTCCGAACCAATCAACAGCACCGAAGTCTGACAAGAGATCCACCTGACAACATCACACCATATCACTTCATCGGTGCCCTCTCAACGGGGGGAGGATGTTACATCGCGTAACCCTCTACCTAGCCCAGGCCACACACCGCGGGCAATATAGCAACCAGATGTCTTCGGATACTCACTGCGTACCCTCAATAGTCTCAAGTATCTTCCATAAATCTCAGGAATTTCCTAGTAGGGGTCGTTCAAACCAAACAAACGTCTGTTTCCGAAGAATTTCTAAAGACCATTGTCTACTACGGCTAGACAAGGGAAAGTCGGTTTTTCTCTCGTATGATACAACTTTCCTCCCACCAACCACTTTCTCTCGAGAGCGGTTAAGACCCTTCGTTTAACCAATTAACAACGAAGCCTATTTCCCTCACTCTCTTAACTAAAATCATCACCAACAAATCCGATGGTCCCGTGCGCTAGACACACCCATCCTTAGCTTTCCTTTGCCACAGCATCGTTTCCGAACATCACTGATTGTACATCCTTCGAACGGTCAACATCCTTTAACCGGGTATACACACTCCTAAATCAGTCACTCATTAATCTCGTACATACGCACCAGCGTAATTGCCTTCGTTATAAGTTGTTAGAATAAACGGTGAAATATAACTTACTATACTGTGTCATATTCATTCAATCACCTCTGTTGTCTTAACCGAAACAGGGGAACGACTAATTCGCGGCGTCGATTAACCGAATCGTAGCGAGAATTTACGCCTCTCGCTGACGCATTTTCCTCGCGACCGCGTCTCTCCGCGAACGGTCGTAACAATATCATACGTAAAGGTGTAACTATTTAGTGTATTAAGTTATTGGAAATATGAATTTTATGACCCTGTCAATCGCTATATTATACCATATCATCAATTACCCCTATTATCCCACAAGAAATAAGTGGATCGATCTGTTCGTGGTGTCGATTCTTATAATCGTAATGAGAATTTACGACTCTCGTTGACGCGCTTCCTCGCGATCGCGTCTCCCCGCTGGTCCTCGCTGGTCCTTCGAGCTGGATCACGTGCCACTGAAAAGTGCACTTACCAGTGACCATACAGTGTCACGTGAAATCAACATTTTATCGACTTAATCACCTAATCACACGAGTAGCCATCGGAAAGGAACTCCTCCCTCGCTAAGCATATGCGCGACCCCACGCCGCACAATGACGAATGGCAACCGATTCCCGGACCAACGTCCAGTTCTTCAAGATAAGCTCGCTCAATCTATTAAACTAACACATGGCCCACGCTGAACAGATCAGTACATTGCGGCGGAGACGAAGCGCCTTAAGGAAAATTTAAAAAGACATAATGCTATTCAAGGGATTTGTGGCGGATCGGTACCAACAGGACGCCGACAGGTCGAGGCATCAACACGGTCGTAACACCTCTAGGGCGATCCGGGTACCAACCGTCAACACCAGAGGGCCGCTACGACGACAACGAGTCTGTCTATCTCGCTAGCGGTCGAATATAGGAGGCATGATACAAATACCGCACCTAGCTAGACTCCCTCTACGTCTAAGGCAGAGACTACAGGGCATAGCCTTACTGACGAGTCCACCGGTAGTCCCGGGACGAAACGCTCAGTCCCTTTTCACACGGCAGTGCCATAACACTGCCAAAATGACTGCAAGCCTGGATTCATGAGCATGAAGAGATCGTTGATCTCGTTGATCCTGCGGCTGCTCGAAATATATCAAGTAAGTCTAGTTATTTTTCTCAATTCGATTAGTCGAAGTTGGAATTAGATATACAAAATAATTTTTAAGCAACGCAACCTATAGTCGCTATTAATTCAAAAATAGCAGCTATAAGGCGGAAAGATCGTGAATTTAAGACTACGTCTGATGGCCGACATATTGTCACAGTAGAAAAAGATGAACCAGAACGCAAGAGAAAGAAGAAATCTGCACTTTTGTGCAGTGATTCAGAAGACGATTGTGGTAAGAATTGGGGTTAGATTTGGGGTTAGGAATTGTAGAATGGTTGCGTTGCCGTTAATTTTTGAATTTAGACTAAATTGTAGTATTATCTGTTATATAATGCGATTTGAAATTAAACTCCACGTTTCGGCTAACCTGCTATGCGCAGGAGTGCTAGCACGGAAGAGGATTAAAGTTGGTGAAAATAAATGTTCGCTTAATCCTGCTATATCATTAGACAAATATTCTTCACAAGAAATGTTTATTCGTATTCTAATTGGATATTGACAGAATAGTCGTTGAAATTTCGAATGCTCGGAGTTACAATCGTTCGCAATACGTTTCGCTCTTATTAATTACAAGATTTTAATTTCAATAGATTTTCGATAGTTTACAAATTGACAAATACAAACACGTCGATTAACAAGACTAACAAGAATTGAAAACTAATAAAACAAAGAACTAAAAGCTAACGAACTAAAGGACTAGAGAATCTAAAAGCTGAGAGCAAAAACTAAGAGCTAAAGGAATTAAGAGCTGAAAACTAAGGAACTGAAGAATTAAAAAAACAAAGGAATTGAGAAATTAAGATCTAGAGGAATTAAGAATTAATCGCTATGAACAAGAAATTGCTTGCCAGGAAATGAGAACTAATCGCCAAGAAACAAGGAATTAATCACCAAGAACTGAGGAACTAATCACACAAAACTGAGGAATTAACTACTCTAAAACTAAGGAATTATTACCGCTTCTTCTATGCCGCTACGCTTATTTATATTTAGGTCTACCGTGGAGGGGTTGTCATGTGACGGGTTATTCCGTGGGGGTTGTGAGGTTCGAATTTAGTTTATACAAATTGTTAAAATTTATTTAAATTTCAAATTGGAACGCTCACTCGCGCTATTGATAGTTTTAGCCTACGTTACGGCGCGCGCGCAGCGCGGGACGTGACAAGAAAAATGTAAAGTAATTCAAAGAAACAAGTGAACGAAGCCAATGAATTTTTATGTTACATGATCAGAAGATGATGTTCGGTCTGTAGCCATGTCGCAAGCAATGGATAAAAAACGTAAATATAACGATAGTTATAATAACGTCAGCGTAAGGAGTGGATCCACATTAAAGTATCGAGGTATAATAGTAATATATAACCTATAGTAAATTTTGGTCTGTTGTTTAATAACAATTTTGGTATCCGTAGCAGGAGGGTCTGGAATACATCGACCATTGAAAAAATCAAGAACAGAATGTATACCAGGAGCGGAATATAAAGCATCAAAGGCTGGAGGTGATGTTAAAAGGAAAGGAAAACCAAATCCATATGCTTATGTACCTTTGTCAAGAGCAGCATTAAACAAAAGGTAAATAATGATACCATGAATTTTGATTTAAATCGAAGATACGCATTGAATTGATTCATTTTTATCTTTAGAAAAAAGAAGAAAAATGCGAGTAAATGTTTATAACTTTATAACTATGAGAAAACTCGAAGCAGCCCGAGCGCAACTGCATATACGAGGCTGCGAAAAGTATCTGTTATAACTCAATTAAGAGCGAGTATCATCAATGTATTGGGTTTAGATTTGGGTCAGATTTTCAATGCAACAGTAGCAAGGTGACCCTGGCAACGCTTGCACGAAATAACAACTATAATTTTATTTCATAAAATAACAAATCGGAAGTTATATCTGGTTCTTCGCACACGATAAAAATTTTATTACGGAATTGTGTCGGTAAAATATGTGAAACCGAAGAATCAATGAAAACGTAAGATAAGATTTAATTATTATTTTTCGTATCTATAATTTATATTTCATCATTTATATCATACTTTTAGATATAAGGACACTATCAATCAGATAACTTTTATGATCCATCAAGCATTAGGTTATCAATATTTGGAAGCTTGGTATCATATTCTTCATTTAATAGCCCTACTGTTTCAGGTAATATCGATTTTCTGCTTCTTACCCATTTGTCAATGTTGTACAATTCAACGTTTCCTTTTATTACAGGCAACTGGTAAAGCGAGAAGTCCGCAATTAATAGAGATATTAAAAAGTCTTGCTGAGTTACGTGATTCTTACAATTTTGCGTGGAAAAATGACGCTGAGTACGCTATTGGAGCTGCGATAAGAGTGCTAGGACCGGAGACACTATTAAATTTGATTCCATTAAAGGCAAGTAATTCTATATGAACCGGATTATGCTTAGAAAGAAAAACTTTATTTTATAATTACAGTAATATAAATCTCTATTCTATAGGTATCAGACAATGCGATTAATTTAAAAATAACTTGGCTACTACCATTATTGAAAGATTGTATGCTAGGTGGGTCACATACTTTCTTCACGGAAGCATTGCTACCTATCGTTGCATTGTGCGAGTAAGTATTGTAATCTATCTTTATTATAAGAGTATAAATTATCTTATATTGATATTTTGAATGATAATTATACTCAATTTTAGAAAAAAAGCAACCGAGCACCTGTACGCAGGAAAACTTACGAATTTCTCGTTTACCAAGTCTGGGCTATTTTACCAAGTATATGCAACAACGCTACTGATGTGAAAGATAATTTCAAGGTATATAACAGAGATAAATATAAAAAATATAGTATCAAGTATCCATGAGATAACTTTTATCTTGTTTAGAATATACCTAAACTGTTAGGAACAAATTTAAATGAAAGAAGGAATTTAAGGACGTCGATAACGTCTGCCTTACGAAGATTAATAACGAAAGCAGTCGAAGGCGACAAAAAAGAAGATATACACGAACTAGCTAGATTTGCAAAGAATTATTTACCATTGTTTCTAAATCTATACACTACTAAGCCACTTGGAACTGACGAAGAAGGACAACGCTTCGTCACGTTTGATACAATAAGAGTAATTTGTGAATAGAAGGAGTAACTTTCTTTAAAGAGATTAACTAATATTTTGTACAATTACAGGTGTATCTTACAATTACGGATAAAGAATTGGTACACGAATTATTCGATCGTGCGTTATTTAAGTTGAAAGAACCTGATATCGACGATTTTTTCAAAGAAAGTATTCACGATATAATAAGATTATTTATTAATCATACTGACATTAATAAATTAAGGACGTTTTACGGTATGTGTGTACCACTTCTTAAAGAAATTTCTAAAACCAAGGAACAGAAGAAAGCGTATAGGTAACTTTTCAATATATTTGGAATTAAATATTTTAACTATCTTTTCTGCAAAAACAAAAATTATTTTTTATTTGTATGTTCTTTCAGGTTTTTAGAAGAGATATGTGGCAGTGAGAAGGAAACGTGTAAAGAGTTTGTAGTTCAATACAGACGCGAGATACAAAAATTATTAATAATAATAATCCTCTGCTACTGAAGTCGCAAGCCAAGCAGAGGAGTATGTGCTAATTTTACAAACGTTGTTCTATAATATCAATTTCTTATGAAAATTTTAACAAATAAGCCTTACTCGTTTTTTAATTAGGTACGATTAAAATGCTTAATTCATCTCATAAAAATTCATCCACAACTTGAGAAAACTAAGTTCTTCGAAGCCATTGTGCCCGAAGCAATAATGAGTTTAAAAGAGTTAAATGCGAAATGTCGAACTTCTGCATATCAACTTTTAAACATTATTGCCGAGAAATTTTTAGGAAATCCTACACATCTTAAAGATTATGTTAATATGCTCATGGTTGGTTTGAGTGGTGCGATAGAAAATATACAAAAGTATTGTACCGCATCCTTGCTGGCACTTTCTTCTATCACTTATCATTACAACGGTACAGTTTATTTCAAACTAAAGTCAAAATAAATATTTCGTATAAAAATAAATTACAAGTCTGACAAGAGAAATTGCAGAAGCTGCATTGTCATATATCAAAATATATATTACTGTGATGCCATCTCATATTGCTGCCTCGGATTTAAAATTGTTGATTAGTAACAAAGGCGTTTAATTAATAATAATAACAGGTAGTAACAAAATCCCGTATATCTCAATAAAAAAACGAATAAGTGAATTTGCAGATAGGCGCTTTATGTGCAATGAACGATGACTGCCATACGCATTTCAGACAAAAAGTACGATATTCTGGTAAAGTTAATAAGAGAATACGGAATGGAAACAATTTTTGGCATGATTCCAGCTTCCAATGCCATGTTACGTAAGAGATTAAAAAATATGAATAAGGCAAAAGAAGCGAAGAAAAAGAAAAAAGAATTGAGGAAATTGAAAAAACAAGAAAATGACGAGGATGCTGAATTCAATGCAAAGAGAAAACCTAAAAGGTAACTTTGTATTTTCCTTTAAACGGAATTTTTCTTAAACCGAAACAACTCTACAATCTTTATTAAAATTCAGTATTGAAGAAATATTGGCGGATAGCGATAATGAGTTCGATGAAGATATGGGCAATGAAGAGTCAAGGAAAAGGAAGAAAAGAACATCGCGAAGGGAAGCCTGGATTCATGAGAATGAAGAGATCGTTGATTTCGTTGATCGTGCGGCTGCTCGAAATATATCAAGTAAGTCTAGATATTTTTCAAAATTCGATTAGTCGAAGTTGGAATTAGATTTACAAAATACTTTTTTAGCAACGCAACCTATAGTCGCTATTAATTCAAAAATAGCAGCTATAAAACGGAAAGATCGTGAATTTAAGATTACGTCTGATGGCCGTCTTACTATCACAGTAGATAATGAGAAAGATAATGAACCAGAACCCAAGAGAAAGAAGAAATCTGCGCTTTTGTTGCACAGTGATTCAGAAGACGATTATTCAGAAGACGAATTGGGGTTAGATTTGAGGTTAGGAATTCTAGAAAAATGTAAAGTAATTCAAAGAAACAAGTGAACGAAGCCAATGAATTTTTATGTTACATGATCAGAAGATGATGTTCAGTCTGTAGCCATGTCGCAAGTAATGGATAAAAAACGTAAATATAGCGATAGTTATGATAACGTTAGCGTAAGGAGTGGATCCACATTGAAGTATCAAGGTATAATAGTAATATATAACCTATAATAAATTTTTAATAATTATATTAAATTGACATTGAGATGGATTCCTCTAGCCTAGACTGTGTAGCTATGTATATTAATAATAATTTACTTCTCTAGATTAAGTGACTTGTACTTATAAAGATGGCTACGTTAAGTGGTTTGTATTTTTATACCATAAGTAATTGAGTGGAACTCAACTGTTTCTGTGAAGCAGAGTGTATACTGCGAAGGAGGTGGCGATACCTGAAAGAGGTAAAAACGAGTATTATGGGGATAGGTTGCTACCTTACTTTTATTAAGTTAATATGAAATGGTGCCTTATAAGGTTAGCTGGTAGCTATTTAATACGTGATGGGTTTTTTACAACGATTGTGTTACGTCGTGCGACATTCTTTCTAGAACAGGCCACACACCGCGGTCAGGATGGCAACCAGATGTCCGCACGCCTTCACTGCGTACCTTCAATAGTCTTAAGAGCCGATCATAAATCTTAGAGGAATTTCTAAGGTCCTTCAGACCGAACCAAACATCTGCACTAAGTCACTGTCTAAAGGTTATTGTTTACTACGGAAAGATAGGAGAAGTTCGTCTTTCTCATGTTCGATGTTTTACACTAGCAACTTTCTCTCGGGGCGGTTAACACCCTTCCTCCACTCTTCCACCACCAATCCAGAAAATTAACCTATTACCAGAGAAGTCCTTCCCTCACTCTCCCAACAAGAACTTGGTCTTAACAAATCATCTTTTCTCGCATCATTAGACGCACCCATCGCAAGTGTCCTCCGCTGCATCATCGTTACAGAAAGTTAGTCTTTATACGTTTTTTGAACCTTCAACATCTAAGCGTGCGTCGCGTACAACACCTCGTTACTCTAGCTATCAATCGAATTAATTGTACATTTCTAGTCAAGAAGTTGTTGGAATAAACATTAATTCTATTCGTTAATTCAGTGTAAAATCAATTTAACCACCCCTATTATCGCAAACGAAATCAGGGGATCGATCATTTCGTGGCGTCGATTATCCAATCGTAATGGGAATTTACGACTCCCGTTGACGTGCTTCCTCGCGATCGCGTTTCCCCGCGAATGGTTGAAACAGATTGACTACTGCTAAGTGTTTTGTATTCTTATTTACTATAAGTGAATGAGATAGTTTAAGTGCTTTGTATTCTTATTTATTATAAGCATGTATTCCGCAATTAAACGGCGAAGACGATATCGGAAGTACGTGAATTGCGAACCATGTGTAGCGAACCCACGCTACTACTAAAAATGATCAAAATCGGGAAAATCACGGGTAAAGCCGCAATGGCTATCCGCAATATACCAATAAACGAATACGGACACCTGTACGATGCCCTACGACGAAACGTAACCACCGAAGATTCTGTCAGAGAACAACAAGACCAGCTACGCGAAACGAGACAGCGTCACGACGAAAGTGTGCAAAGTTATATCATCAGGTTCCGCAGAGCACTCAATAAGCTACAATAGAGTATAACGAACGAATACTGTGACGAAATTACTAGACGAGCTATGAACGACAGGATTTTAAGAGACTCCGTAATCGATTTTATTCGAGGTCTGAAAAGCGAAATAGGACAATTACTACTCGCCAATCCACCATACAATATCCTTGAAGTCGTAAAGAAAGCCACCGACATCGAGCGATTCTTCAGGGAAGATCGAAATCGACGACCAAAACCAATGGAACGATTACGACTCCATGAGCAGCGACGACTAACAACCAATAATTCCTATTCAATCATTAGAAAACCAACTCCAACACCCAGTCCAATGCCAAGAAGCTTCCGACAAACTGAACAAATACCACTTGCCCAAAGAACACAATTAAAATGCTTCAAATGCAATCAGATCGGACATGTCTCCAGTTAATGTAGAAATTTTCGAACACCCAGCCAATTTCTGAGACCACCAGCAGTTCACAATCTCGAGACAAGCAAGGAAGAAATAGAGAAACCAATATACCAGATTTACGAATTAACGCCACAACAGGAAGTTAACGCCACAGTACTTTTACGATCCGACGGACAGCAATATAAATTCCTCATTGACAGCGGAGCAGGAATTAATATACTCAAGCGAAGATGCCTATTACGACCAAGAATAACAAAAGAACGAAAATTCTCGATGGGACACTCTAAATTTAAAACTAACGAACACGCTTTGATAAAACTATTTGGCAAACCTCTAGAATTCTTTGTGGTAGAAGACAACTTTCCAATTATAGAAGACGGCATACTCGGAAAACGACGTACCTCCAAAACAAGCAGTGTCAAAAACAGTCTACCTGGAAGGAAAACCGACAACGATATGCTTTATCAATGGTGGTGAGTGCCCAGTCAAAATGACTACTTTTATCGAAAATTCAAACACGTACGATCAAGTCTCCACGTTTAAAGATTTAGTCAGACTTTCGCATATAAAGAAAACTCACCGTGAACCAATCGAAAAGATATTGCTGTTTTACCTCGACGTATTCAATCTAGAGACCGACTTATTACCATACACTAACCTTGCTAAACACACAATAACGTTAAAAGAAAATAAAATCATTAACACAAAATCTTACCGACCGCCTGAATGCCATAAAGAAGAAATCAAACGATAAATGGACGAAATGCTACAAAAGAACATCATAGAACCATCTGATTCTCCTTATAATTCACCAGTCTGGGTAGTACCAAAAAAGGCTGACGCCTCAGGGAAACAGAAATGGCGAATTGTAATAGACTTCAGAAAAATAAACGAACTAACTGACCAGGACGCATATCCATTACCTGACATAGACGACATACTATCCCAACTAGGCAACGCAAAATTTTTCTCAGCCCTCGATTTATCCTCCGGATTCCATCAAATCCCAATGGACACAGACTCTAAGAAATACACAGCATGCTCCACACCACAAGGACACTACCATTACAATAGAATGCCATTCGGTTTAAAGAATGCACCTGCAACATCTCAACGCATGATGGATACCGCGCTGAGAGGACTCATAAATAAACATTGCTTCGTATATTTAGACGACATTATAATATTCGGACAGTCGATTGAAGAGCACAATAGCAACCTCGCGATAGTATTGCAACGCCTACGCGAACTCAAACTCAAAATACAGCCGGACAAATGCGAATTTCTCAAACCAGAATTAGAATATCTCGGACATATAGTAACCGCCGAAGGTGTAAAGCCAAATCCCCAAAAATTAGAAGCCGTTAGCAATTTCAAACAGCCACGTAATCCCACAGACATCAAATCGTTCTTAAGACTAGCAGGTTATTACCGCAAGTTCATCAGAAGCTTTTCTAAAATCGCGAAACCATTGAACGAACTTACAAAAAAGGAGACACCATTTCATTGGACAGATAAAACCCAGAAAGCATTCCAGACATTAAAAGACAAACTCTGTTCATCACCCGTACTAAAATTCCCAGACTTTGCGAAACAATTCACATTAACGACTGACACTAGTAACGAAGGTATAGGTGCGATCTTATCACAGGACGGACATCCATGTTGTTATATCTCGCGAACTCTAAACCCACCGGAACGAAATTATTCCACCACAGAAAAAGAACTTTTAGCAATAGTATGGGCCATGAAACGCCTCCGACAATATCTGTTAGGGCGGAAATTCCTCATCCGAACCGATCACCAAGCACTAAAATGGCTACAGAATTGCAAAGACCCCTCATCACGCTTGATGAGATGGCGATTGAAACTAGAAGAATACGAATGCGACATAGAATATACGAAAGGAAAAGATAACACTGCAGCCGACGCACTATCTAGAATACATGTTCTGACCAGTCGACGCGAAAACTTGAACATAGAACTCGACAAAAAGTTTCACGATTGGGAAAAATCTACCGACGCGTTACCCAAAATTCTCAAAATGACTCCGAACCGTAAATTTTTCTATCAATTATCCAAAACACAGCTAGGAAATTACGACAGAGTCGAATGGTTAACTAAATTAAACGAAATTATTCATACAAACGAGAAGATAGGTATAGGCGACGACAGTTTCACAGAAACCGAGAAGAACGCGATGAAACGAATTTTATTATTTCTGAACGGCACAGTAAAAGAATTAAATTTTGCATGGGAACCAATCCAAACATATAGCGCCGAAGAAATAGACGAATTATTAAAAGAAAATCACGATTTAGTAGGACACCCCGGTATACAAAAGACATACGACCGCATTCGTGAACGGCACAGAGTACCAGATTTGATGAAACGCATACAACAACATATAGAATCATGCGACACCTACCAAACATCTAAAACTACACGTATCAGACCGCGCGAAGAACCTTGTATCACCGACACACCCCTCGAACCAAACGATAAAATTGGTATGGACTTATTAGGCCCACTGAAAAAGACGAAGAAAGGCAATCAGTACAATCTATCCATACATGACGAACTGACAAAATACTTAATACTCGTACCACTAAAAACTCAGCAAACGGAAACAATTTGGAACGCACTCCTCAATCGTTCCATTTACATCTTTTCCGCTCCAAAAAAGATATTAACTGACCGCGGACAGAATTTTATATCTAGTTTAATGCAACAGTACGAAGACGCGTTCAAAATCAAACATATCAAAACGACATCCTTGCACCCACAAAGTAACGGATCTTTAGAACGGACACACGCAGTAGCAACAGACATGTTAAAATCGATACAGCGAAATTTGGATGAAGAATGGGACGATCAACTTAACTTTGTACGCCTTGCATATAATACAATGATACACGACTCCACTGGTTACACGCCATTCGGACACACATTCGGACACCAAGCCAATCTTCCCTTCACAATATCCAAGAGTCCCCAGCGCACATACGCAGACGAAGTCACGTTCCGCAAAAAGGAATGGGACTCTAGACTCCGAAACGCTCGCGAAACATTGATCAAAAGTAAACAGCGATATCAGCGCGATCAAAAACGTAAAATTATAAAACCTCAATCAGTTTTCAAAGAAGGAGACTCCGTTTTAATACATAACGATCATAAAAGGCATAAACTTGATGCGGAATGGTTAGGACCATACACGATTGATAAAGTATGTACTCCATACTATCTGATTCAAGACAAAAAGATACACGGTAATCGTTTAAAACCTTACTTTCCAGGTCGACGCTCCTCTTTGCCGGAATAGTACCCGCGCAAATAAATATTACGCCATTAGAAGGAAACTCTGTATTCGTAGAAAACATAGGAAAAGGATATTTATACAGGGATACTGCCAATAGTAGGATTAGACACTAGCGACATATACGAACAGATAAGCACAATAGAATCATATAAATTAACAATAGACTCACGTGTAATCAGCAAACAATACGTTGAAGAATTAGGCGGATTACAAAATCGTATCAATAACCTAAAACAACTCGCAAAACACTTGAAAGCGTTAACACATACCCGAAGCACACGAGGTTTACTCAACATCATAGGTTCCGTATCGAAAAGTCCGTTCGGATGATGAGATCTTACGCTCATAAACAAGGATATGGACAAACTATTCGATGATAATAATAAAATCAAGACCATAATAGCTAATCAAACAGCACTTATTAGAAAAATTATAAACTCAGAAAACCTGAACTACTTAGAGAAATCATATAGTTATATATTAAAACTACAACAACAGGCAAATATCGATAGATTTATGCTTAAGATGATCATGAAAGTCGACACCGCGATGCAAACTTTACACTTCCAATTAGATGAAATACTTAACGTCATGATATTAGGCAAACAAGGAATAATTAGTCCACAAATACTCGACCTCGATGAATTCATAGAAAATTACGCCAAGGCAATAGGTAGCCAGATGCACAACACCGCGATTTCTGCCAAAACCGAACATTTTCAATTCATACTCGACATCAGTGATCTTAAAATCTTCACAATAGATTACAAAATATTTTTCAAAATCATAGTACCTTTAGTCTCTGTTACGCCGCCTAAAACATCTGCACGCCAGCCCGCGCGACCGGACAACAACCGACCTGCGTAACGTCACTTCGACCCTCAATAAACCTAAGGACCCACCATAACTTTCATTTCCCTGCATTGTTTCACCATGTGTCTTCAATCCGTTTGTCTTGAAGAATTTCTAAAGCTTAAAAATATTCTCGAAACACAGTCGGTTTTTAGAGAGGTCCTTGGGTTTATTAGTCGCACTTAAAACACGGAGAAAGCGGGTATGCACCCAGTAGGAAAATCCGAATAGCCCTGTAATAAAACAAGCTAGGTTTTTCTCACGCACACAGTCATCTATTCACCACGATGGCAGGAGACTCCCTACTCATCCCTTCGAGCAGTAGTGCAGGTCATGACCAATCGACACCGCGGTTCGTTACCCTCACTTTTCCTAACGAAAGTGGGACCAACGAATCCGCG
>NW_022883857.1:0-60789 GCF_011952255.1 Bombus vosnesenskii
CCCATCTTTGGATACGCCCTACGCAAAACATGGAGACGACGTGTTTCGTCCGATCGTCAATAAACAAAGATTGTCGAAACTGGGTACGACAATGCCTGGCAGCCTATGGTCCACGTACCGTCATTCCGGTCCTCAATAAACCTAAGGACCCACTATAAACCTTAACTTTTTAGTTTAATTGTTAGCACATGTTTTCAAGTTAATGTGCTTATCCGGAAGGATTTTCTAATCCTATAAGTGTTTTCGGTTTATGGCTGGTTCTTAGAAAACTCGTCAGGTTTATTAGACTCTGTTAAACATTACGGAGAGAGCGGGTAGTCACCTAATGGGAAAAACGAATGTTTGTCTAACGACAAAGCTGGTTTTTTCCATGAACAAGTTCACCCATGAGCCACGTTGGTAGGAGGCTTCCTCCTCATACCTTTATGCATTAAGGTGGGTTATAATCAAGCGGCATCGCGGACCGTTACCCTCACTTTTCATAACGAAAAGTGTGAACAACGAATCCGCTTCCTTTGTTCAAAAAATGCCTACAAACCGAGCTTCCCTCCATAATTACATGAGAGCGGAAGTTCAGTTGACTCTCCATTCTAACATACTCAACACCTCAAGACTTCCTCTACGACAACATATCTACTAGGACTCGAGCTCTGTCTTCAGATCAGTCATCGTCTCTACACTGATTCTCTCATCTAAGAGCAATCCATTTATTCTTCACTTACCTCTTACGTATCGGCGTTACTATCTTGTGTAAAGTTGTTGGAAATACATATTTTATAACCCTGTTAATCGCAGCGTTATATCACCTCAACCACCCCTATTATCTCAACGGAAATCAGGGGATCGATTTGTTCGCGGCGTCGATTATAACAATCGTAACGGGAATTTACGACTTCCGTGGCGAATTTCCTAGCGAAAGCGTCTCCCCGCGATTGGTCGAAAATACAGTATGCTTATGCGAATTTCAAGAAAATTGCAATGGGTTACAATGGATTACAAAGGGAGAGGGAAGTGCAATGAATTATTACGATAAATTGTAAGGGGTGTGAATTGGGATGAGATGATAGGAGAATTGGTGTGAGTGGAATAGTATTAAGTGAATATCAGGGTGTATGTTACAAGGGAGTCGACGTGGATTATGATCGAGTGAGTAAGTTACAATATGTTTGGGTATAATTAAATGGTAATATCCTAGCTGAACAAAAATAAATGGAATAATTGGAGGGTCTAATGTTAAATGTGAGAGAAACAAGAAGTGTAATGCTCGATAATCATGGCGTGATGAGTCATAGGTGAACAATAACAAAGAACATAAAGCAATAAATTATTGAACTATTGAATTAAAATATGAAGAGGAGTTGGTAAAGTCGAATATCTATAGAAAATGCAATTACGAATTTCAATTTAAATGATAAAACTTTAAAAGGAAATAAAATTAGAATTGAATTAGAAGAAGCCAGAGTTAAATAAAATATAATAAAGAGTGGTAATATAATGGAGGAGTATTCTACGTAATATAATTGAAGAGCTATATAAATATAAAGTTTTAAGAAGAAATTTATTTTCAATCTTAAGTAATTTAAATACAATAGCTTAGGATAAATATATTTGGAACTATAATGACTCATCAGATAAAGTCAGTTCATAATGGAAAACAGTGGAAGAATTAGAAAGTGGTAGTACATATCGTTGATTTTCAAAACTAAAAAGGAAAGGAATTAGTAGGAAACAGTAAATAATTTAAAAAGTAATAAATTAATGTATATAACGTATTCGTAAATGTTTAATATGCGTGAGTACGTTGTTGTAGATAATTCGAAAGGACGTTGGTTGTTCGCATTTATTGACGAGTTATTATAGCTCCATAACTACAAATTAATTAATTAAGTACAAACTACTAAATTAATGGTTAGGGTAAGAATTGACACAATTCGAATTTTTTACATTAAGCTACGTTATATGGGATAGAATATAGAAAATCAAAAAATGTAACTAAATAAAGTTTAGCTAAATAAAAAGTGAAAGATTAAAAACGCCTTTAATAACAATAACTCATCACGCTAAGCTTGTTTATCGTGTTTTGTTTTTGTTTTAGTCGTTATTTATTTTACTTTTAACTGAATAACGAGAATGGTTTTGTATTAATTGACAACGCAACAGTATTTAATATTGGCTTCGAGATGATAATTAATATAATAGATTTAAATGTTGTAAGATTATGAAGTATGATAGAGAATGCAATTGCACACGATGGAACACAATAGTACACTAACACTACCCTTTGGGTGGCTTCGACACGGTTAATACCTGCTGGATTAGCACATGAATATCAGTAGATCGATGAATTGAAGAAAGTACATGTGGGTGGTAGCACTCATTGGGACACGGTGGGGTTTTCTTGTCACTGGGGTCAACTGTGAGTTGATGGGATAGGGGAAATGCAAATGCAAATGCTTATATGCAGTGGAGTGTAGGAAGTAGGGATCACATAATAGTTTGAACGACGTGATGAGACGCGCACGTGTCACACGGTTGCCATATTGGTAAGCGGGCCCCTTCTTTAGGGGCTTTATGATACATGAAGGAGTGGTGCCATCTACATGCATGAAGTAAAGTATTATTCAATATGAAATGGTATGTGTCAATCTGGCTAAGTGGGTCACCTGGTAGCAATGGTTAATTAGGAAAGCTTAGTAACAAGTACCGAGGGACATCTATGCAGTAGGGCTCGATGTACGCTGTTACGGTGGAAACCTCATGTGCCTCCGAATTAAAAACGGTTTACCCTCCGACGGGCAAGAAAAATCATAATTATTGGCGGAATGAACAGTTGATGAAGTTAAGAAAGGAGGAGGTGATGACGACGAGAAGAAGAACTCGGAGAGCAGTGGCGTGAGGAACTGAAGACGCGGTACAGTGGGTTCAGGAATTGCGGAAAAAGAAGAGGCAGACGAGGAAACTGATTCGAGCCCTTGTCGATGAGCATTTCTTAACGAGACCGAGGGGAAATATAAGTAGAATCCACGGGAGTATTAGTGTCAGCGAGGGCTTGATCACGAAGGAAGCGCTACTGGATGCCGGAGCTCAGATGAACCGGAATAAAGCGGTTGGTGTAGATGGCATATCAGGAACGATGGTAAAAGAAATTGAAGATTGCAAAATTACGTGTTGAACAGTGTTATCAACTGAGCACGAAGAAATTCGTTTTTCTTGAAAATGAAGCTTTATACGGAAAGATTTTATTCCACATTTTTCTCTTATTTTTGCACGTAAAATAACTTCCATCTGCTTAATCGGTAACTAACCAAATTTATATGTTTCAAACAGATTTCCAAGATCAATTTTCTCGAAAACAAAGCCTGTTATTCTTTATATCTTTCTTGTTTTTCTTCGTACAAAACTGTTTTTCGTTTGTTCCTAGTACTTGACCGGACCTTATGTTTCACATATTCTAACATACTCTATTCATATAAAAATTCGTAGTATAATAATCGTTATTTTCGATATTAAAATTATTATTAAATATTCGTTTAATTAATCTTAAAATTCTGATACAATTATGAAAAGCTATCAAAAGAATGATGTCTAGATTTTACAAGTATGCCACAAAATATATGTCGGGTTTACATTAGAATTAGGGTTAGGGGCGTGAAACGAATCTTCGTTTGGGTTACACGTTGTCGTTATGCAATAGAGAAGACATTGACTAGTGCAAATACGATTATTATAGAACCGGACAAGTAACCGCGGTAGTTAGGTACTCGAGAAACTAATGACAATGATCCTAGGTTCAATAACGAATCCGCGGTCGACGGGATGATAGATGAACGTACTCACAAAATCTAAGTCGGACGCGTAATATTCACTGGTCGTAAAGAGTTACTCCTTTCATCAATGAGATCGCGAGCGAGAATGCCTTTCCCGTCCCGATGATGCCACAGAGGAAAACTATAATGGGGTGTGTCTAAGGATACGAGATCATCGGATTCGTCGAGAAAAGCCTTCGTTCAGAAAGTAAGGGAAATTGGCGTTGCTGCTAATTGGTCAATCTCCATATCGGTGGTTAGAAAAAGATGCTAGCCGCCCTCGAGGGAAAGTTACTAGTGGGAGACGCCGCTCGTTGAAAAATAGGTCTCCCCTATTTTCCCGTAGTTGGGACAAAGACCGTTTGTCTGTTTGAAGGACTTTAGTTGACTAAATCTTAAGATTTATAACAGGCCCTCGGGCTAGCTGAACATGTACTGCGGAGACGCATCGACATCTGGCAATCATCTTACTCGAAGAATAGGGTCTGCGTGTGGCGAGCTACGGGACAGAGACCGTTGGAATGTTTACTGTCGCGTGTCGCCACGATTATTTCTTTTAAAGAGAGCTATAGAGTTACTCTATACCTTTGTTAGACAAAGCGTTCATTCCGTGACCGCGGCTACGTTCGGCGACTGACTGTCGCCTCGAGCCCAAGCTCATTATCACAACTCTCGAACAATTACAATCGGATTGAATAACTACAATTGTTCAATTACAGCTATAGTAGACTCTAGGTTACAATGTTGCGGGATTATCCAAAATTCCAAAGGCTCCGGTGTTCTTTCATCTCCGACATATATAGATGAAAGGACACCGGGTCCTTCCTTTGGAATCCATCGGAAAACCCCCAATATTTTAGCCTCTATAACTTAACTCGGTTACAATTGTTCGAGATTTGTGATAATGAGCTTGGACTCGAGGCGACAACCAGTCGCCGAACGTAGCCGCGGTCAAGGGATGGACGCTTTGCCTGACAAAGGTATGAGGTAATAGTATAGCTCTCCTTAAAAAGAAATAGTTGTTGCGGCACGCGACAGTAAATATTCCAACGGTCTCTGTCCCGTATCTCGCCACAACCATAGTCTATGACTACATTTAGGAAGAAATAGACGGTGGCCGCGCGGTTTTTGATTTAGCTTCTCAATTTTGGCTACTAACTATTAAAAATTTGTAGTTCGTCCAAAAATTCAAAATGTGTCTTTCTTCAAATTGATCAATGGTACACTTCATACAGAGCATCACATAAATGAATCGGGTAGATATCTCGAGTCGAAACAATATAAATCTACATTATTTAATGTCTTCAGGATGCATCATGAATTATCTCAAAAAATATGCTTAAGATAGACGCAAAACGTAATAACCACGAACGGGAATTACAAAAACGAAGACTTCTTGGACAAGGGTATCTACCTGGGTACCAAAAAACCAACTTGTATAATTTCATGCACAATTCAAATGTCGCCGAGACCTCTGAAGAAGTCAATAGCGCCGACGTGGTTGTAACGATCGGTTAGCTAAAACTACTGCTGCACAATGGAGCAGTTGCGTCCCAAACGTACTAAAAGATTTTTGATTAGACATATTCCTGGTTTTGTCATTACAGAATAATCAATAAAAAGGACGCACTTGAGATCACAGAAATTGTAAATATGTCAAGTTATTATTACCTTTTTCATTTTTATATGTATCAATATTAATAGTATTTTGCATATGTGGTAAAAAACTTTACATAACTGGACTGTTTTAGGTATTGTGTAATTAAGGTTGTATTTTCGACCAATCACGGGGAGACGCAATCACAAGGAAAAACGTCAGCGGGAGTCGTAAATTTCCGTTACGATTATAATAATCGACGCCGCGAATAGATCGATCTCCTGATTTCCGTTGAGATAATAAGGGTGGTTGAGGTGGTATAGCGCTGCGATTAACAGGGTTATAAACTATATATTTTCAACAAATTGATACTTTACCGAAAACCTTTCTAGGCTTAAAAAGTCCCTCAGGACAAAATGATTAACTTAAAACATGTGTTAAAATAATGACGTTGGAAAGTTAAAGTTTTATGGTGGGGCCTTAGGTTTATTGAGGATCTGTTTAATGGTGCTTAGGTCTTGACGGTCTGACAATGAAGGACGTCGCACAGATCATCTTGCGCGAAGTAACGAAGGTTTTGCTCACATGATGTAATGAAATATGTGTCAAAACGTTTTATTATTTTTAATCATTTTGTACACTGCTTCTCTAGATATTCTACAGCCATTTGTTGAACACGAGTCACGTCTTCCTCAGTACCATGCTGCTCTTCAAAATTGATGAACTTTTTAAAGAGGATCTTCACCTTTCTAGACGGTAATGCCTGAACAACTGCTCTCTCTAGAACTTTCCTGTAAATGCAAATTATTAGAAGGTAAATTCTCTATGAAATTAAAAAGACAAAATATAGTTGAAAAAATATTTTTACCTTCCTATATCAGTATCATTAGATTTAATTAGAGAATCAACATAACAAGACCATATATCCACCCGTTTCGGATAAGAACTTAGAATTTGCTCAAACAGAGTTACTGCTCTCTCTTTATTTCTGTAGTGTACATACGTTCAGATGCTGGCAAAGATTGGAATGCTCTCTGCATAATATGCCTCGATTTGTCCCCCAAGCCCATTTTTAGTAACCCTTCTCCACAATTAAACCACATCTCGGGAATATGGTTAAATTTTCCAATCATGGTATTAATTGTTTTCTCTAGTTCCATCTGCCTGCTAGCCTCGACATGTACAGTCAACATGTGACTGTATACTTTCAGTGCCTCTTGAAAAACATCATTCAGTGCTTTAGGAATTCCGAATTTAGACTCTAAATTCAACCAAGCCTTCCAAACGTTTAATTTTTCCTTCTGTTCCCTGAAATTAATCGTTTTCACCGCTTCTCTTGCAACTGCTCTTGCTTTCTCGATTTCTGTTGTTTGTAAATGATATGCCATATACTGTAACCATACTATTGAACTGTCTAGACTAGCTAAAACTAATCTGTGGAACTGATGTACAGAATTTGGTAACTGGTTGTTGGCGAGCGCTTCTTCTCTTTGACGTATTTCATGTTTCTCCTGTCTTTTTTGTTCTCGACGTTAATTTCTTATTTCTCAGATTTGGTTTTTCTTCTACTTCATCTTTACTATCGCAAGATGACTCTTTATCCTGAAAGAGAATTGAGTCAGCATATTCCAAATCTTTTTCGGAAGGTTTGGTCTTCCAGTTTAGTCTTTTCTTCTCCTGTTTGTTCAACACACATTCTCTTTGAATATTCCTTTTCTAAATCTTTCTCTGGTTTTTCTCTGTTTCGTTTCCCTTTGTTTTTCATGTTTCGTCTTCCCGTATCTTTTCAATTTTTATTTCTTTGGCGAGTGCCACATACTCCTGATTTTGTTTCTTTCTTTTTAAGTTATTATTATCATCCGATTTCTCTCTCACATAACACTTCTTTTCAAATGCAGATTTTATGACGCTGAGAGGCATAATATCGGATTTTTGGGAATTTAATGAAGCGTAACATTTAATTTTAGAATGAATAATATAAGGTGTTAGATCTAGCAGTAAACTATTTATGTGACGACGTACAGTTATCGCAGCTAAAGTTCCGTTGCCAATACCTTGAAGGAATATCAAGATAAATCAATTTGTCACCATTAAGATTCTACCACGTAGCAATTTACCGCCAGGAAATTGTATTTATTTATTTTGTTTGGCACTTATTTTATGCATTATTGACAATAACGTGGTTATAATCGTCCCAGAAATTTTGTCCCCTATTTTTTTATTCTCGGAGTAATGATTCTTAGACACTATACCTAGCAAGTTATTCTGCAATTGAACAACCAACCAATCAGGCGTAACTTTTTCAATCTTTCCAGTAACTCTTTGCCCTAATTTGACAGATGCAATGGGTCTGTTTTTGTAATATGAATTTCTTGAAAGTTCTACTAATTTATTAAAATACAGGATCAATGGATCCAATGCTGCCACTATTCTACTTTTAGGATTAGATGGATCATCGTATATTTTCTTTAGCGACAATGTTAGTCCTAATTGTTGTTCTTTCCTGTTAATAGAAAATATTTTTGTCAATAAAATTTAGTTTGTGTGCAGTAGATTAAAATTACTAACGTTACTATGGGACACATATCCAAATGGCGTACATTCTGCAACTGGTAAAATAAGTCTTATACCATCTGACCCCATATCTTTGATCGTACAAGGTATACAGTCTCCTATTTTCAGTTTTTCAAAATTCCAGTACCTTCCTTGAGTTGCAAAATTCCTAATTAAAATTAAATTAGGTACTGTAGCAAATACAAGAGCTGGAAGTGTATGATCAGGAACATATTTTGATGCTAGTAGAGCTGCAATTTCCTCACAAGGTGACATGTGACCAGCTGGTAAAAATCCTGTACTAACAGTTTGTCCTTTATATCTACTGACTCTTAAATATAATCCCTGGGTGGATGATTCTATTATTGTGCCCTCTACTTCTTCATCGAGAAAGCGAGAGAGCGGGAATCAAAGACTAATGTAAAATAATGCCTAGCATAATGCTCATGCCACGTATCATATAGTTGCTGAAACTTTCATGCTTCCTACATAGATATAAAGATAAATTGTTTCATTATAAATATTAATAATAAATATTAATTGAATAAATATAGATAACAATGACCACTATAGGTTTCATATATGAAGTATTAGACCGAACGAAGTATGAAATATACTAGTACTCCTTATAACATTTATAATAAAACAATCGTCTACTCAGATTTAATTTTTTCAATTTATAAAAATATGAATTTACACGAACACCCGCACTTTACTTATCATTACTTCCACAACAACGTTCTGTTTCTAAAGTTCAGATTTTTGTAACTGCAGTTAAACGTGACACCCACATAAGCACGCATCATTTTTTTGTATTCTGCTACAATAGCACTTGTAATAGTTCTGCTCATAAAGAAATTTGACAGGCGTGTAATAGACAAAAAATCATTTATAAAGTCGTTTCCCCATTTACCCTTGTGCTACGTGCATTGTTTTTTACATGAAAATGCGACGCACTTACAGTTCGCCAGGCCTATTATACCGACTGCCAGTCATTCGGCTAATCCGTTTCCCATTCTTATTCACCATTCTTCACTCGTCCTACACTCTCTCCCGTAATCACTGTAGCGGCACATGAGTCAGAGGACAATTCAAATCATGTTGTTGTTTTGCCTTACAAGTAATGTAAGAACAAATAAACTCCATGCAAAACAATGTCGCCGCTTCGTGCAACCGTAGATCAAACGTAGACGAATTCGAATTTTCCGGTTCTCCCCCGGCCAGTATAAATAAACGGACGCGATCGCGTGCGTTTTAGTGTGGAATAGTATCGAAGAGTATTGAAATGTATCGAACAGTATCGAACAGTACATATAGAGTATCGAATATTATCTACAGAGTATCTCCGATTATTTATCGAGTTACGCGACGAACATTAATGAGTATTTATTCCGCGTCTTGTATTTTGTACCAACGACTCACGTATTCGGCTGTAAATAATTTATTTATTTATTTATTCAAGATATATTTGACGGACTGCGACAGCAATATTTCGCTCTCGTTATTTCGCACAACCTATCATCGACCAATTTTCCACATTGGTGACCCCGACGTGATTTGAGTTAGCGAAATTTAGTATTGTGAGTCTGAGTGCGCTAACAATGTTGAGCGAAAACACAACGGTTGCGACTAGTCAAACAATTCGCGTGCCTCCGCTGAAGCCGCAGAAAATCGTGTTCTGGTTCTCTTTATTCGACAGACAACTCGCGGCGGTGGGCGTCACGGGTGACGAAGAAAAATCCACCGCCCTTCTCGGGTGCCTCAAACCAGGATATTTAGAACGGATAAGGGACATTGCATTGGATCCCCCGACCACCGGACAATATGACCAACTAAAAGATGAGTTAATACGAAGTCTGTCCGAGTCCGACAGCGAACGGGGAAAAAGGTTGGTAAAAAACGAAATTATGGTCAACAATTGAGCACTGCAATCAATGTAATCGTGAGTATGTGATACACATGATTATTTGAATTTACGCACGTGAGCTACCATCCATCATGAATCTTATAATACTATACTTATAATTAAATTACAAATTTCAATCCATCATCTTAGCCTTAAAACTTACATACTAAATTAATAATTCAACACTATTAACGCCCATATTTATATAAATAATTTATTTCCATATTTATAATATGACACTTCGTAACCTAAGCAAGTCTCATACAAGTACTAAAAATACTTATAACCTAAAGCACTTAACTATCCAATTAAGTCATAACGTCAACTCTGCATCTAAACTACTATTCCTTTTCATTCTTCATCCTAAAAATCCGTCACAGTTACCACTCAGTCAATTATAATACCATCACCTCTGTGTACACACAATATATAACAGTATAAACCTCCTCTTAACAAATTAACTATAGTAAAGTTTCATTACATTTGTACGTCAAACTTATGAAATTCACTGACTAAACCATCCATACTATAATATATTGTTATACAAGTATCAGTTACTAAAAGACTATGGGGAACCTGAGGCGGCTATGGGTTCTCAGGGCGTAGGACCACGCCCTGGGAATCCCCGACGAATCTGATATTCTCCTATAGCCGGGTGGTGACTGGTCGGCGCCTTTGGCACCCGCTAGTTTGCCGATCCGGTGCGGAGAACTCTCGGAGAAGTTAGTGGGCCCGTATCTCCCAAGAACACTTACCTCACATTCTTGTGGGGCTCCCCGTCACTCTGCACCAGCTTTGACCGGGGCAGGGTGCGAAAGAGTGAGTGGCACCAGGATGGAAACCCTTGTTGGCGACCTCGGCGATTTCTTAGAATTACAATGGATATAAAAACGAATCAAAGAATCGTTTACGGTGGGGAGGGATACCATAATACCGGCGCAGCCGCGAGTTGTAAAGCGGCCCCTCTGCGTCGTCATCGAGCAACCGTGGCCATCCGGGGATGGGCCGCCAGTACCCTGGACACGTTCATGCGTCTGGCGAAGGGGACACGCGAACTGGGCGCACTCGGAGAGGTTCGGAGGAACCCGATGTTATGACCGTCGGCCCGGTATCTTCGTGGGGTGGGATGAGGCGGCGGCGCGGCGGCCGGGGGGGGGAGTGAAATCCGACGACGAAATGTCGTCGTGCTCTTCCTATTCGACCGTTGCGGGCACGCTCGGCAAGCAATCGTACCGCAGGATTACCGGGTCCGCGGAAAGCACCACCCCCGTCGATAACGGTCGCGGCGGCGGCGCGGGACACCGTACACGGCGGGGGGACGCGTTCGCGGGGGATCCGGACTCCGCACCACTGCTGACTCACGATAAAAGGAAGAAGAGGGGCACGAAGCGCGGGAAGGATAGCGACAACGACACCGACACCGAGGCTGCCACCGTGGCCGCCGCCACCTTTACCATCCGCGACGGTGCCGACAGCGGCAACGACACGCGGAGTGACGAAATGAGGATCGGACCGGTCGACAAGCAAGCTACCGTGAAGGACGTGGAACCGACCCAGGATCAGAAAGAGGAGGAGGTCGCATACCTGCGAAGGAGGGTGCGCTTTCAGGAGAGAGAGACGGTGTCTCCAAGAGACGGTTGACCAAGGAATGCACGGAGAGCAGCCAAAAATGATAACATCGACGGTGAAGGACGAGAGGTGAGGATCACCTCTACGAGGGGGACGAAAGAAAATGCTCCCGGGGCCCCAACGGGAAGGATTATGGGTCCCCCTCCCCACCTCCTCCACACACCTGGTCAGCGTCGCGCCGTTTCCGCTGTCCCGACGGGTCGGGGAGTAATAATAAACAAACAAAGAAAACGGATAGAGGTCCAGGACCTCGAGATCCACTAGAGGATTTCAAGATCCTGTTCCTCCGCAAGTTGGAAGAGTGTCGGCGATAAATAATGCCAGGGGGGCGATCCTCCCGGCTACGGACGCTGGTGTCATGTAAACTTCAGGGTTGGTTGATGAAATAAAATAGCTGAGTCGTAACACAACTATTAATTTTGTTTTAATTAAACTTTATTATGCATTCAGCAATCACAATGTAATACACACTGAATTAACATAAATCACAATTCACTGCAACCACGTTATGTAAGACTTAGTTACAATGATACGTTAAGTACGCGACTGTTATAAGGGGCGAGACCGATAAAGATATGTTGACTATTCTAAGGATACAGAATAAGTAAGTTTTTCTGGCAATAGTGTGTCTGAGGAAGGTTAGAGCTGGGTGTGTCTAAGGACACGGCGCTATCGGATTTGTTGATGACAATTTTGGTTAAGGAAGTGAGGGCAGTAGACACCGTCTCCGATTGGATAATAAGGCGGTTGGTGGACCAGGAAGGGTTTCAGCCGCCCTCGCGAGAAAGTTGCTAACGGAACATAAAAGATGTGAAGAAAACCAACTTTCTATGCTAACACGTGGTAGACAATAAACGTAAAGGAAATCTAAGACAAGAAATACTCGCTTGGTCCGAAGGACATTAACTATGAAAATTCCAAGACCCCTGGTGGGTACTTAAGACTATTGAGGGTACGCGCCAAGGATGTGCAGATATCTGGGTGCCATCCTGTCCGCAGAGTGTGGCCCGGTCTCTGATGTGAATCGACGTTACAGTAGCGTAGCCGTAAGAACCGTACAAGCACGATTGCGGCCGGCGAGAGACACCTCGCGGTCGACCGTGGAGTCGTCGGCCGACGAGGCAGGGTTTATTACCGTCATAGGCGGAGGATGAGGGAGAGCGAGGCGAAAAACAGGAAGCCCACGGCGCAACCTCTTCCAACGGTCCATGCGCCGACCGACGCAAGAACCAAGGGACGGGTATTGTTACGCCACGAGGCTTACCACAGGCTGTATTTTCTAACTGTCGCTCGCGGTCCTACAGTGTCGCAGGCAGATCGTCTTATCTGCCTGCCGGATCATATACAATGTATCGACGAGAGCATAGTTGTCGCCAAGCAGCGAGCTCTAGAAACGTCGATTTTTGTCCATTACGTTTTTCACACAAGAAGAGGCATACGTGATCATAGGCGCGAGCGGTGGTGTGACCCGAGCATAGTGGGGGTCGTCTTCCAAATGAGACAAAGAAATCATCGAAAGGCGATCAAACTTCTGACGAGTCAATCGTGACACAACGAGAAATCTGACGAGCAAAATCAGATAGTCTAACGAATTCATCTAGAGATATCGTAAAGTCGAGTCAACTTTATGTAATATATTCATCATATTATTGTAAAATATATTATTTTATGTTAACCTGTTAATACAGTGTTAGATTCATTGAACCACCTCTGTTATCTTAACACAAACAGGGGAACGACTATTTCGCGGCGTCGATTAACATAATCGTAGCGAGAATTTACGCTTCTCGCTGACGCGTTTTCCCAGCGAACGCGTCTCTTCACGAACGGTCGTAACAGGTATCGTCGTCTTTTCCATTGTCGACGTTGCGAACAGGGGCCTCGGCGCCCAGGACGGCGACCAACAGTGGCGGAACAAGGGCAGGGACTTTTCGGCGCCGCTCGGCCTCCGGTACGCCCCCGCACGGGAAGGTAATCCAAGCGAGGAGCGGGCAGGGGCGATGGATCCGGAGCGGTATCGCTCACCGTGAGGGACGGCTGGGGCTTCACGTACAGGGATGCGATATCGGTGGTGAAGAGGGAAGTCAAGTTCTCCGAACTCGACTTCACGGAGTTAAGACCGAGGAGGACAAACACGGGGGCGCTGCTGTTCGAAATCTCAGGCCAGGACGCTGGGTGCAAAGCTTCGCGACTGGCCGAGCGGATGGCGGCCACGCTGAAGGATTTGCCCGCCAGGGTAACCGTGCCGCGAAGGACGGCCGAGCTAAGAGTGATCGGACTGGAGGACTCGATCACCTCGGAGGAGGTGGCAGCCGCTGTTGCTGAGGCCGGGGGCTGCCACGCTGACGAGGTCAACGTGGCAGTCATACGCTCCGCTCCTCGGGATCTCGGACCGGTATGGCTACGCTGCCCGCTGATAACGGGCAGGAAAATCAGCAGAGGAGGAGACGCCCTACCAGGAGGTAGGATTAACATTGGTTGGTCAGCGGCGAGAGTTTCCCCTCTACCTGCGCGCCGACTCTAATGCTTTAGGTTCATGGAGTCGGGTCACGTGCGCCGAGACTGCACATCGATGGCGGACCGGCCGGAGCGCTGCTACGGGTGCGGGGCGGAAGGACATCGCGCCAGGGACTGTTCGGCGCGAGTACCCATGTGTCCGGTATGCGCGGACCTGGGACTGCCCGCGTCGCACCGTATTGGGTCACCGGCATGCAAACTGCCTGCCCGTAAGAAGAGGGCCGCACAGGAAACAAGGACCGTTCCACGCGACGGTGGGGACGTGGTGACGAGGAAGGAAACGATGCTGCCGTCAACTGACCCCACGAAGGCCAGAAGAGAGGACAGAGAAGTCGGACAAAACGACTGCGAGGGGAACGGCCCGGAGGAGCCTATGAAGACGGAGCCTTCCCCGATGTGAGCGGAAGAAGAGGAGGTGGACAACTGCTCCTGCAGTGCAATCTTAACCGCTCCCGCCGGGTTCAGGACTTAATGTTCCAGAGGTTGACGGAGCGGCGGATTGGTCTGGCAGCAGTGGCCCAGCCGTACAGCATTCCCGGCGCGTCACGAGGAGCTGCGGATCTGATAGGCTCGGTCGCCATATTCTGGACCGGGATCGCGGGAAACCCCTCCTGCTCGGTGATCGAGCGGAACGGGGCTTCATAGTCGAGAAATGGGGCGACCTGGCCGTGGTGGCGAGCTATGTGTCGCCCAACATCAGCCGGACCGAATAAGCCTCCTTCCTGGACGGACTCGCGGCTGCGCGAGGCATTTGGGCGCCTGCCCGACACTGGTCCTCGGGTACATCAACGCCCACTCAACGGCGTGGGGATCCCGCAGGACCAACGGAAGGGGGCGCGACGTGCAGGACTGGGCGTTCGCACTCGACCTCCGGCTTATGAACCGGGGGTCGTCTAACACGTGCTTGGCACGGCGGGGCGAGTCCATAGTGGACCTCACATGGGCAAACCCTGCCGCATCTCGCCGTGTTTGCGGTTGGGAGGTCTCCCCGGCGGAGACCCTCTCGGACCACCTTTATATCTTGATGGATGTGGCGGTTGGCGCAGCGATGGGCGACCGTTCGTTGGGTGCGCGCGGTTCCAGCAGCCCACCGGGAAGGAGAAGAAGATTCCCGCGATGGGCGGTGACTGCTATAGCCGTCACTTGGTAGAACGAATCCCCGACCGACGAGGACGCGGAAGCGGGCGCGACTCGGCTGAGGCGCGACATGCACGCGATCTGCGATTCGTGTATGCCGCGGTCTGGAGCCCCGCGCCGCGTCGGCGCTGTGTACTGGTGATCCGAGGGGATCGCTTGTCTACGCGAGGCGTCCATCCACGCTCGGCGCCGGTACACCAGATCCCGCCGTAGGCGGCGGTTAGACGAAACCACTGGTCCCGGGAGCAGCGAACGAGGGAGATGGCAACTTTACCTAAGAGGAGGAGCAGGAGCCTCAACCGCCGGAAGAAGAACCACGTGTCACCGCGAGAAGTTGGAGCCCGGAATCAAGCGTCACCGAGGAAGAACTTGCCGGGGCGGTCGTGGAAGGACGTCTCCGGGGTCTTGGCCCCGAGAGTAACGCGTCAGTTGCTGTAGAACATCGCGTATGACGCGGTGCTTCGGACGCCGATGCTTCCGAACTCGGCACTGGCGTGCTACGCCGATGACATGTTGGTGCTGGTCTAGGGCACGGCATGGGGTAGAACCGTCCGCCTCGCTAGCGGTGGCCTGCGTGATCGCCGAGATCAAGGGACAGAGACAGAGGGTGTCCCCTGAGAAGTTCGAGGCAATGTGGTTTTGCCGCAAGGCCGATCACGGGAGGCCTCTAGTTGGTTTTTGTCTGAGGTTGGAGGGGGCTGAGATCGGGGTTGCAACAAGAATAAAGTATCTGGGTCTGACCCTCGACATCCACTGGAACGTCGGCGCTCACTTCGAGCGCCTGGCACCGTCTGTTGAGGCGACGGCGAACGCCTCAGGATGTTTGCTACCTTGGCTGGGCGGGCCCGACGTCGGAGTGCGCCGGCTGTACGCCGGCATGGTGCGATCGAGGCTCCTCTACGGAGCTCCGATCTGGGCGGAGGATCTGATGACCAACCGTCGCAGTTTCCTAGCGGTCAGGAGGCTGCACAGGACGGTGGCCATCAGGGTAGTGAGGGGCTTGCGTACCATTTCGGCGGCAGCAGCGGCGGTGCTCGCCGGGTTTCCCCTGTTCGAATTGCAGGCCCTGAGGTGTCGCGAGATTTATCCTCACACTCGGGGTCTGTCGAGCGGGATAGACCCGATGGGCGCCGACGTCAGCGTTCGGGCTCGGCGGTCTTTGCTTGACAGATGGCGCGCCAGCCTCGACACGAGATGGGGTGGGCCGGGGATAAGGGTCCTTGGGACCGTCCTTCCAAACTGGGACGCTTGGTTGGACGACAGCGGGTCTCCCCTGACCTACAGGGTGACGAAGGTGCTCACCGGACACTGTTGCTTCGGCGAGTATCTGTACCAAATCGGGAAAGAGGCGACCGCGCGTTGCCACCACTGCAATGCGACCGTGGATTCGGCGCAGCACACGCTGGAATATTGCCCGGTCTGGGCGCGGCCGCGCCGCGACATCATCGTGGAAATCGGATGGGACCTCTCGCCGCCGACGATCCTCGAGGCGTTGTTGGCAAGCGAGAGAAGAAGGATGGCCGTGACCTCCTTCTGTGAGCAAGTTATGCTTCGAAAAGTGGCCGCGGGGAGGATGAGGGTGCGGTACTCTCACCTTGAGATGATTGACTTGCGAGGGCGCTGCAGAGGCTGTGGGCGCGCTTCGGCGAGGCGCACTAGGTCCGCCGAACCCCCCGGTGGGGTGCAAACTTAGGCGCTGGTAGCTCATCGCCCCGGGGCCGCAAAGAATCCCGGTAGGGGAACCGGACTGTCGGGCACGGCGGCTCCGGCGACGAGGCGCGGTGTTACGTGGCCGCACAGCACTCCATTAGGGGACGTATTAAGCGCGGGGGGGTGGGGCGGTGTATCGCTCACACCGGTTCCCGGGCCCCTCTCGATCGCAGCCGGGACGATCATCGTGTAGGTTTTAGTCGGTTGGAGTCCGGCATTACCACGCCGCTTTACCCCATCCTCCATCCGCCGCTTTGCCCGTGCGGATTTCCTCCATGTTAATAAAAAAAAGGCTACTACAAGACAATAAAATATTCATTTAAAATACCCCTATAATAATTCAGCCATAGGCTTACATGTATGATTTCATTTAGCTAACACGCCAATTTATACATCGACTGTTCTTGCAGCATCGAAAAGCTCAATTTATCAAGCAATTCACAACTAAACGTTTGTATATATTAAATATTATAACCACCGATTACATCAAATTCAAACTTTTTAATTTCCACTATTTATTAGTGCTTATAGGCGACTAATTGTCCTCTCCACATCACACGAATATACCTCTATCTCCTTACTGTTCATTAAACGGTCAATTAATAGTCTATTAAAGTATTTGTCACGAATTGTCTCTCCTCAACTGTCATAACAACATCATATTTATCTTTTTTCGAAATTTTAGTTGGCTGTCCGTTTATGGCACGGATAAGCTCATTTCCCTCATTAGGAAATTCCGACTTACCAGTCCTCCCAGGGCTATAATTCAGAATTTGAGTGGCCGTCTGTTTATGACACGGACAGGCCCATTTCTCTCGTTAGGAAACTCCGAGTTACATGTCCTTCCAAGGCGGTAAATGTAATGACTCGAGGCCAGGAAAAAACCCAGGGAAGGATCAGCCGGAAGAGTACGGTGGAGAGAAGAAATACAACGGCGGGAGGAGAGAATCAGGAACGGGGAAGTTTAGTTCATCTTCAACCATCTGACATTACAGACTTAGGACGACAGTGGTCCTTCCTTAGTTCGGTTAAGTGTTACAACTAGTACAAATAAAGTGCCATCTAAATCTAACACTCGAGTTATTTCATCTCCTCCATCTTGAACGTTGAGTTATTCGAGGTACGCGATATCGACCGATCGGTTTGACCTGACCGGTTGCTCTTTAGTCGATAATACACCACAATCTTATTTGCGTTATTACAACCATCCACTCTTATTTCCATTGTTTTAACAAATTCGAATTATAGTTATTACACGTTATATTTGTCGGGTTTACATTAGAATCAGGGTTAGGGGCGTGAAACGAACCTTCGTTTGCATTACACGTATCGTTATGCAACAGAGAAGACTTCGACTAATGCAAATACGATTATCATAGAACTGGACAAGTAACCGTGGTAATTAGATACTCGAGAAACTAATGACAATGATCCTAAGTTCAGTAACGAATCCGCGGTCGACGGGATGATAGATGAACGTGCTCACAAAATCTAAGTCGGACGTGCAACATTCACTGGCTGTAAGGGGTTACTCTTTTCGTCGATGAGATCGCGAGAGAGAATGACTTTCCCGTCCCGATGATGCCACAGAGGAAAACTATATGGGGTGTGTCTGAGGACACGAGATCATCGGATTCGTCGAGGAAAGCCTTCCTTCAGAAAGTGAGGGAATTTGGCGTTGCTGCTAATTGGTCAATCTCCATGTCGGTGGTTAGAAAAAGATGCTAGCCGCCCTCGAGGGAAGGTTGCTAGTGGGAGACGCCGTTCGTTGAAAATAGGTCTCTCCTATTTTCCCGTAGCTGGGACAAAGACTGTTTGTTTGAAGGACTTTAGTCAACTAATTCCTAAGATTTATAACGGGCCCTCAGGCTAGCTGAACATGTACTGCGGAGACGCATCGACATCTGGCAATCATCTTGCACGAAGAATAGGGTCTGCGTGTGGCGAGCCACGGGACAGAAACCGTTGGAATGTTTACTGTCGCGTGCCGCCACGAATATTTCTTTTAAGGAGAGCTATAGAATTACTCCATACCTTTGTTAGACAAAGTGTTCATCCCGTGACCGCGGCTACGTTCGGCGACTGGCTGTCGCCTCTAGTCCAAGCTCATTATCACAACTCGCGAACAATTACAATCGGATTGAATAACTACAATTGTTTAATTGTAGCTATAGTAGACTCTAGATTACAATGTTGCGGGATTATCCAAAATTCTAAAGGTGTTCCACAGAGGTGTCGTTGTACAGAACTCTGGTGGTGCTTGGTGACGATTCAGCAAACACAGCGCGGTGTTTTGAGGGTTTGATCCTTTCCCTGATTGAATCGTGATGTGACAGGTAGTAGCTGTTGTCTGAGAGATGATGTGCCTTGGAAATGTGAACGATGTCTGTAGTGGGTTGGGAGACTGGCCTCCCCCCGATGACCCGCCCGAATCGCATTCTCTTGGTGATGATCTTTGGTAGAGAAGAAGCGTTGGGCGTCGTGCTTGGGACGTCGTGGCAGCCAAGAGTGGCTTCAGGGAGAAGTCTGTGGTACGCGACTTGTTCGATGTGGCGCTCTGTGAAACCAGTAGAGAATCGTTGAGATCAGATGGAATGTTATGTAAATTACCGATGCCATTTGAGTGATTAGTCATGGTGGTAATAATGCGTAAATCATTCTGATTATGCCCAATTGCAGGTGTGGCGCATCTCTGAGGTGGCGAAGTTGGAGTCGTTACGTTAGGTCTCGGAGAGTAACTATCCGATGCCATGTTTCTAATCCTGGGTGGTTCAGGTGACGTGATGTATGATAGATCATTGAACGTCGATACGTTGTGTTGGACGCTCATCGTGGAAGTATTGCCCGAGGAAGAACTGCCCCTGGACGGTTTGATCATAATGGATTTCGAAACCTTTACAGTACGTTCCGACTCAATGTTGACTTTGCGGTCCTGGATGGGACTCAACCCGTTGCTTTCTAGGTTGTGAACTACGGTTAAAGAATTATGAACGTTCTGTAACAGATTAGGAGAGATTAGGTTTTGAAACGAGTTGTCGCCTGGTGAGACCTTCTCTTTCTTCAGGTCCAAAGGCTCGTTAAAGTTTGTCAAATTCAAGGTGATTTGTGGCGTTGGGTGAGACGATCGAGATAATGCGGACGCGAACTTGGTTGTCGTCAAGTTGCGTGTGGGTAATGAACTGCGGGTGTCATGCAATGAGTTCCGTCCCTTGGCTCGCTCAATTATATCGATGGCGCGTCCTTTACAGTCCAGAAATTCATATTTAATGTCTAGTCGTTCCTGTACTGTCTGACCCTCGTCTATCCCGTCTAAGTCGCATTGATGTTTTTTACATATTGCGTATTCGACTTCCAAGTCTTCTAACATAAATGGAACTGTGTTTAGTGATCCCTTTGCCTCATAATTATCAAGGATCGTTCGAAATCTCGCCACTTCCCGTTTGGATACCTCCCGCTCCAGCTTCAATTGTTTTATGCGTGCTTCCTGGTTAGGGGCATGGTGGCTTGGCGCACGATAGCTCTGATAATTTACGTAGGTTCGGCGTCCGAGGTGCTTCGCGACTATCAAGTGTGCGACTTATCTTAGTCGTGATAGGCTTGCCTCGGCTGTTCGTTAACGCCGGTTACGGTGCAAGGGGATGTTACATCGTGTACCTTGTGGTGAAGGTGATTCCTTCCCGATGGTGACATTCTGTTGATTGTAGCTCGTGGATTCTGATATCCTCCGGACTGATGCTTCCTTCAACGGCGCCGAATCCGGCTGATATTTTGCGTAGGTTCTGCGTCCGAGTTGCTTCGCGACTAACAAGTGTGCGACTTGTCTTAGTCGTAATAGACTTGCCTCGGCTGTCCGTGAACGCAGGTTACGGTGTGACGGGATGTTGCGGAAATATTTCAAAGATATATAACAAATACAGAAAGTTGATAGAAATCGCATTCAAAGATAATGGTTTATATGAAATAAGTAGTTACATTGAAAGGCAATAATCTCACGCTAAAATTGTGGGAAAAATGACAAATAAAGAAAAATATCACAGGATCTTAGGGCATATAAACTTTAATTATTTAGATACAATGTGTAGGAAAAAAAATAGTTGAGGAAATGCCAGAAAATTTTGAACAAGTAAAATTAAAATGTGGTACATGTATCCAAAATAAAATGCACAATTTACCCTTCCAAAACAACAGTAGTAGAGCACGAGAGATTTTAGAATTAGTACATACCGATTTAAATGGACCTCATAAAAATACCGGGTTTGATGGATCCAAATATTTCTTAACATTTATAGATGACTACAGTAAGTGCGCATTGATTTATACTTTGAGATCAAAAGATGAAGTTTACAATTGTTTTCTTGATTACATAAACAAAGTTGAAAATCTTACTGGAAAGAAGATAAAGAGATTAAGATGCGATAATAGAAAAGAATATATGAACAAAAACATGTACAATCTAACTAGGGCAAAGGGAATTGTCGTAGAACCATGCCCACCTTATGTTCACGAATTAAATGGAACAGCTGAGCGCTACAATAGAACAATTATGAATTCCGCTAGATGCTTATTATATGATTCAAAGCTGAATATTAAATATTGGCCGGAAAGTAATTGGAGCTGTGGCGCAATTAAAAAATAGAACCATTACGAACACGTATGAAAATAAAACACCATTTGAAATATTTTTTAAAAGGAAACCGAATATAAATAATTTAAGATTGTACGGAAGTAGAGTTTTCGTAAGAATGCCTGAAATTAAAAGAAATTCGAAATGGGACAAAAAAGCAGATACTGGGATACTTGTAGGTTATGAAAACAATGGATATAGGATCCTAGTTAATAATAAAATTATAATTGCAAGACACGTAGAATTTATAGGTGAAGATGATAATTTAGTAGGATTTCAAGGAAAAGATGGACCAAACAATGAAACAGAAAAGGATTTAAACGAAAAGGTCGAGCAGGCCACAATAAAAGAGGAGAGAAATTTAAGTAACGAATCAGAAAGTAAACTTGAGAACACAGAAAATAATTTGGGACGGTCAGAACGGGAAAGAAAGAAACCTCAGATATGGCCAAGCGAGCTCATATTTCATTTATGTGAATGTAGTTAGCGCAGGCAGTCCTCAAACCTATGAAGAAGCTTTAAGTGGAGATGACAGCATTTCATGGAAATGGATGTAGAAACAGCATTCCTAAACGGAACTATAAAAACGGAAGTATCTGTAAAACAACCTATAGGTTACGACGATAAAAGCGGGAGAGTATGTAAATTATCAAAAGCGTTATATGGATTGCGTGAAAGTTCAAGAGCTTGGTATGAATGTTTCGACAAGTATATAAAAAGATTAGGATTTCAAAGAAGTAAGAGTGATTATTGTCTGTACATGAAGTATGAGAGCGATGATGTTATATATTTAATTCTATTCGTAGACGACTTATTAGTATGTGGAAAAAACAAAAGAAAAATCGATGAGATTAAAAACAAATTGTCAAACCAATTTGCGATGAAGGACTTAGGTGAAGTAAAGACTTACTTAGGAATAAACATTGAGTACGATAATAAGAAGTGTGAGATGAAATTGGATCAGAGTAGTTATATAGTCATTAGCAAGGCAATATAATATAGAAAATAGTAAACTATATTTTATACCAATGGAACAAATCTTAAGTTTAGAACCCGCACAATCAGCTTCAGACGATATAAGATATAGAAATCTCGTAGGAGCTTTATTATATATTAGTTCTGGAACAAGATTAGACGTTAGCTATAGTGTAAACTATTTAAGTCGATTTCAAAACAGTTACAACGAAACACACTATAGATATGCATTGAGAATTTTGAAGTGCTTATATTTAACTAGGAAATTAAAATTAACTTATAAAAAAAATTTGAATGCTGGAGTTATTGATTGTTTTGTTGATGCTGATTGGGCTGGAGATAAAGTAGATAGAAAATCCACTACGGGATTTATTATAAGATTTTTCGGAAACGCAATTTACTGGAAATCGAGAAAGCAAAGTAGCGTGACAAAATCATCAACAGCCGCCGAGTATGTAGCTTTATCGGAAGCTGTGAGCGAAATTAAATTTGTAAGAAAATTGTTGAAAGATTTTAAAATAACGATCGAGACACCAATAAAAATTTACGAAGATAATTCTGGAGTGATTGCGATATCAAAATTTGGAAATTTAACAAAAAATTCTAAGTACATTGAAGTTCACTTCCATTTTGGGAACGAAAGATACGACAATAAAAAGATTGACACTATAAAAATAGATTCAGAAAATAATGTAGCTGATATTTTAACGAAGGCTCTAGGGAGGAACAAATTTGAAAATTTTAGATTATTTTTAAGAATAGTTTGATTGACTTATAAAAGGAAATGAATATGCAGCACAAAAAATTAAGGAGGTGTGTTGAGGTATGTATAATTTTCTGTGCTGGACTAGGTTAAATGCGTAGTAGAGATACTTCTATGTGAATATCAGTGTGTGGAAGTATGTGTGTCCGAAGCGTCTCGAAAACAAATGAATGTAAACTCTTCAGTCGGTTAAGAGTCGTCGAAGAGTCGGTTTACAGTCAGGTATAGAAGAAAATGCTGAGACGCGTGCAAGTGTGTATCGATGAATATATAAGGAATCGTCTATGAAATAAATATTTCATTATTTTAATATTAATCCTCAGTATAAATTTAGTGTTCCTATAACATTATTTCGGCCTCAAAGATCCACAATTTTCAACAAGTACGATAAAGATGGAGTTGACAAAACTAAAGCTAAAATAGTTGGATTTAACGTCGGTGATTTTATATTACGCAAAATTTTGATTTTGTAATAGCAGAGAATTTTGAGGGAGACAGATATTCTAAAAACGTTAGACGGCAAACGCTCTTACAAGTACAGTCACGACAGGTTGATGAAAGTGCCAGATAGTCGCATTCCTGCGGATTTGGACGTTGGTAGTAGCGGCGAGGACAGTGCCCAAAGCGATATGGGTACCCCGACCCCTGAGGGTCATTAACCCAATGCCACGAAGCTGAAGCGGTCGTGTACTCACATGCACTGCCAGCGACAGTACCACGAAGCTGAAGCGGTCGTGCATTCGCACGCACTGTCAGCTGCAATGTTACGAATCTAAATCGGCCATATATTCGCACGCACTACCAGTGACAATGTAATAAAATTCTGTGTGATCGTGCAATCTACAAAATCAAGATTCAACTGGGTACAAAATCGCAAATAGTCCATCATGCCATTACGACCCGACTGATAAACCACAGGATGCAACTAGCACTTTGAATACAAATTATAACGCTACAAATTCTCGTTCTCTTTCATTTTTCTGTTATCAAACCTCCGAACGAAATTTCATTGTTGGAATGGACCCTTGACTTATTTGGAACATTTAGTTGAACGGTAAATAATATGAGTTACGTCGAGTCTAATGTTGGAAAAACGCAATATTTTAGTTACACACAAGGACGTGTGATTGTCAGGATGGCCTTGTCGGAGATGAAAGGACATCGAAGCCTCCCCTTTGGAACTTCGGGATAATCCCCTAACATCGTAATCTAGATTCTACCATAGGCATAATTAAAGAATTGTCGTCTTTCGATCCGATTTGTATTTGTTTGAGATTTGTGATAATGAGCTTGGGCTCGAGGGGACAGCCAGTCGCCGAACGTAGCCGCAGTCACGGCATGAACGCTTTGTCTAACAAAGGTATGGAGTAATTCTATAGCTCTCCTTAAAAGAAATATTTGTGGCGGCACGCGACAGTAAACATTACAACGGTTTCTGTCCCGTGGCTCGCCACACGCAGACCCTATTCTTCGAGCAAGATGATTGCCAGATGTCGATGCGTCTCCACAGTACGTGATCAGCTAGCCTGAGGGCCCGTCATAAATTTTAGAATTTAGTTGACTAAAGTCCTTCAAACAAACAGTCTTTGTCCCAGCTACGGGAAGATAGGAGAGACCTATTTTTCAACGAACGGTGTCTCCCACTAGCAACTTTCCCGCGAGGGCGGCTAGCATCCTTTTCTAATCACCGATATGGGGATTGACCAATTAGCAGCAACGCCAAATTCCCTCACCTTCTGAACGAAGGATATCCTCGACGAATCCGATGATCTCGTGTCCTCAGACACACACCATCATAGTTTTCCTCTGCAGCATCATCGCGACGGAGAGTCATTCTCTCGTGAGGTCGTATTAGCGAGTTACTTAGAGTCTGTACGCTCGGTGGATATTCCACGGTTTCGCAAAGAGTCCGACTTATATTTTGTGAGCACGTACACCTATCATCCCGTTAACCGCGGATTCGTTATTGAACCTACGACCAACTAGTATCGCGAGTGTCCAACCGCCGCGGTTGATTGTCGAGTCGGTAGCATCCATACTCGTATTAATAGACCGTACCTTCGTTATAACAAGACGATGGCCGATTCCAATGAAGATTCATCGAACGCCCACAACCTTATTCCTGACCCTTCGCCGACATGTTTAATTCGGTAGTATTCAGGAAGTATGTGCCAATTATCAACGAGTGTTGCATCAAAGTATCTGAAACTACATGTATCGTTACAATGCACGACTCATCATCTATCAGAATATCTGTCGAAAATTCTTCGAGTGTACAATTTCTTCCGGACCCGATACCACGAAATTCAACAATTTTCTGACTTAATCTGGACGCCCCAATTTTCACATACTGATCCGCTCTCATTAAAGTTAGTTCGCTACCGGTATCTATTAGCGCGCTCAATTCAAAATTTCCGATCTTAACGTCTTTACCACGCTTCGTCTGCAACGATTGCCACATACTAGAAACAACTTTATGGGACTCGCTCAGGTTGTCGCACTTCGATACGATGTGTCCGTACTCTCTACACTTAAAGCACTTAGATCCTCCCGACCTATTCGGGCACTCTGCACACTCATATTCATCGCCGCCGCAATTGTAACATCTCGTCTTCTTCATATCTCCAGATTTACTGGGCTTCCTGCTCCTTTCAGTTTTGGCTACCTTCACAATCGATTTTGCTCTGCGATAATTCTGTTTCTCGTACATGATTAATCTCTTCCTCAATTCCGTAATGGATGTAGTACCGTATAGTGTAGACTTATTGTTTTCTTCATCTACTATTCCTTCTACAATATACTCCACTTTCGCCTCCTCCTCCATATCAACATGGCTGGCTATTTCAAGCATGCGGTACATATAAGCCAAGCATGTTTCGTCGCTTCTCTTTTTCGTATCTCTAAGTCTTTGATGTACTTGCCGACTATTAATCTTTTTAGAGAATTCTTTAATCAGTCCTCTCTTCAGCTCATGCCAAGTCCTAACATGGCACTCGAAACTCGCGAATATTCTACCTGATCCTTTCAGCAATCTCTTCGGATAAATCGCTTTCTGTCCCTCTGACCACATGCACATGTCTGCGATTTACGACACCCCCCAGGCCCCTCATTCATGATACCACAATAATGTACAAATTGCACCAATTCTTTTTAACCTGTTACATTACAACGTATTACAAGTTCTACAAAGCTATAGAAACATTAACTAATAGACTTTTATAGTGGCTTGTAGACTTATATTATAAATAACAATAATGTAAATTATACAAATATTAATTCATAATAACAATAAACTTTTTAATTTTACATATTAAAGAAATTGCTATTTTTTCTAAAAGTTTACTTTTAGGAATATAAGCATAATTAAGAGAAATGTGCGTGTTTCTATAAGAATGTTTTAGTGAAGCTTTTATTCCTGTATGGAAACATTATTATAATATGATCTACAAAAACACATGCTTTGATGTGATAACGAATAATAAAATTGACAAAATAATTTAGATATGGAACTTAGTCAGCTTCGTTAATAATATATAGAACTTTCTATAAAAAACTCATTAAACATATATTTATACAACTTTATTACCGACTTTAAAACATATTATATAGTTTCTAGTAATCAAATTGTAAATATAGTAAACAAATAATTATGTTAAGTTATTGTAAAGATCCATAATCCATATAATATGACATCTTACGTACATACGATTATTGTAACATTAATCACATATATATACAACAATACAACGTTATTATTACTTATTTAGTTATTACTTATTATTATTATTATATTAGTAAAATTTATAATATCGAGTTTTTCAATCAGTTTTTTTCAAATAGTAGTTTCATAAGGTTTTGTGCCCAATAGAATCACACAGTTTTCATAGTTGTCAAACACGTCCACATTGCGTATAAGTAGCGTTTGCTTAGAATAACGTCGTTTTTGTACCTCACAACCCTACTAAGACTGTAAAGTGATTTTGTGAGAAATGTTTTTATAATTGGTACTCCATTGTATAAATATCCCAATACCTGATCGTTATTTTTACAACCGCGGACGCTAACAGAAAACTATTTTACGTGAAGATACAATGATGGAAATTGATAATTGTTCGACTAATCAAATTACATCGGATGGAATTTAACTTTTAGAGAAAAATGGCGCACCCGGGAGAATAGATCGCGTTAAACGCAATGATCCAAATTGAACTGAAAAGTCGTTATGTATTTAGAGGACTTGTGTGTAGAGGATGGTTGGTCGTGAAATTTATTAGACGAGATTGCCCGTTGTAGAAGCCGTCAGTATATTTTAAAATGACTAAATAAATAAGAACAGATAATGCTCGCAAAGACGCTCGTACTAACAGATTCGCTAAGACAGTGTATAATCGCTCGCGGATAACTCGTTAGTAACTGATCAATACTCGGTAGATAGTCGGTAGAGTCATAGGACGAGGCGGATGGAGAGCGTGCACACGGAATGGAGCAAATATTACGCACAGCTACCATTATTGAATAACGTGAAGTTTCCACGTAAAACGATAATCAAACTCGCAGCGGAAATTGAGTTACACGGGTTCTGTGATGCCAGCGAAAGGGCATATGGAGCATGCGTTTACCTTCGCACCATCACCCCGGATGGTCATGTCTGTACACGTCTCCTCACTGCGAAGTCGAAGGTAGCTCCACTCAAATCACTAACCATTCCAAGGTTGGAACTGAATGGAGCACTCCTTCTCGCGTCACTGGCCACTACAGTCCTCCAAGCCTTACGAAGCAACATTGCTCGAACCGTTTATTGGACTGACTCCACAATCGTTCTACATTGGATCAACACATCACCCCACCCCCTCCAGTGGATTACATAATGGGCGACCTTCCAGCTGCACGGATAACAGAATCTCGGCCATTTACCAACGTCGGAATCGACTACTGCGGACCGTTTTACATCAAGGAACGAAAGGATCGCAACCGACGCAAAATCAAGGTATACGTAGCAATCTTTGTGTGTCTTGCAGTCAAAGCAGTCCACATCGAGTTGGTCAGCGATCTCACTAGCGAGGCCTTCATTGCTGCTCTGCGAAGATTTATCGCTCGCCGAGGATTCTGTGTGACAATTTACTCCGACAACGGTACCAACTTCGTTGGCGCCAACAATGAATTACGAGAGCTCCGAAATCTCCTGCAATCCGACGATCACAAGGCACAGGTCCAGTCCTTTTCAGCCGACCGACGGATCGAATGGCGCTTCATCCCTCCCAACTCACCTCACTTCGATGGGTCGTGGGAGGCTGCAGTGAAGTCTTTCAAACGACATCTCAGACGTGTCGTAGGTAACGAGCTTCGAAAACCTTAATACTCTCATCATTGAAATCGAGTCTATCTTCAACTCCCGCCCGCTGACTCCGATATCTTCAGACCCAAACGATCTCCTAGTTCTCTCTCCCGGTCATTTCCTCATCGGAGATTCACTAACAAGTTTCCGAGAACGAGATTTCAGGGACACGCCATCCAATCGTCTCTCCTGCTGGCAGCATATTCAGAAACTCAAACAACATTTCTGGCGCCGGTGGAATCGAAAGTATCTAAACGGGCTACACATCCGAAACAAATGGAGCAAGGGCAGTCACGACATAAGAGAAGGCACCATCGTCCTTCTCAGAGAAGACAACGTCCCCCCGATGCAATGGCCATTGGGCAGAATCGTCAAGGCCCAACCCGGCGCAGACGGCATCATACGCACGGCTATCGTTCGAACGGCGACGAGTACCCTCGATCGGAGCATCAAGCGGATGGTACCACTACAGAGCAGAACGACTCCAGAGGACTCCGAACCAATCAACAGCACCGAAGTCTGACAAGAGATCCACCTGACAACATCACACCATATCACTTCATCGGTGCCCTCTCAACGGGGGGAGGATGTTACATCGCGTAACCCTCTACCTAGCCCAGGCCACACACCGCGGGCAATATAGCAACCAGATGTCTTCGGATACTCACTGCGTACCCTCAATAGTCTCAAGTATCTTCCATAAATCTCAGGAATTTCCTAGTAGGGGTCGTTCAAACCAAACAAACGTCTGTTTCCGAAGAATTTCTAAAGACCATTGTCTACTACGGCTAGACAAGGGAAAGTCGGTTTTTCTCTCGTATGATACAACTTTCCTCCCACCAACCACTTTCTCTCGAGAGCGGTTAAGACCCTTCGTTTAACCAATTAACAACGAAGCCTATTTCCCTCACTCTCTTAACTAAAATCATCACCAACAAATCCGATGGTCCCGTGCGCTAGACACACCCATCCTTAGCTTTCCTTTGCCACAGCATCGTTTCCGAACATCACTGATTGTACATCCTTCGAACGGTCAACATCCTTTAACCGGGTATACACACTCCTAAATCAGTCACTCATTAATCTCGTACATACGCACCAGCGTAATTGCCTTCGTTATAAGTTGTTAGAATAAACGGTGAAATATAACTTACTATACTGTGTCATATTCATTCAATCACCTCTGTTGTCTTAACCGAAACAGGGGAACGACTAATTCGCGGCGTCGATTAACCGAATCGTAGCGAGAATTTACGCCTCTCGCTGACGCATTTTCCTCGCGACCGCGTCTCTCCGCGAACGGTCGTAACAATATCATACGTAAAGGTGTAACTATTTAGTGTATTAAGTTATTGGAAATATGAATTTTATGACCCTGTCAATCGCTATATTATACCATATCATCAATTACCCCTATTATCCCACAAGAAATAAGTGGATCGATCTGTTCGTGGTGTCGATTCTTATAATCGTAATGAGAATTTACGACTCTCGTTGACGCGCTTCCTCGCGATCGCGTCTCCTCGCTGGTCCTCGCTGGTCCTTCGAGCTGGATCACGTGCCACTGAAAAGTGCACTTACCAGTGACCATACAGTGTCACGTGAAATCAACATTTTATCGACTTAATCACCTAATCACACGAGTAGCCATCGGAAAGGAACTCCTCCCTCGCTAAGCATATGCGCGACCCCACGCCGCACAATGACGAATGGCAACCGATTCCCGGACCAACGTCCAGTTCTTCAAGATAAGCTCGCTCAATCTATTAAACTAACACATGGCCCACGCTGAACAGATCAGTACATTGCGGCGGAGACGAAGCGCCTTAAGGAAAATTTAAAAAGACATAATGCTATTCAAGGGATTTGTGGCGGATCGGTACCAACAGGACGCCGACAGGTCGAGGCATCAACACGGTCGTAACACCTCTAGGGCGATCCGGGTACCAACCGTCAACACCAGAGGGCCGCTACGACGACAACGAGTCTGTCTATCTCGCTAGCGGTCGAATATAGGAGGCATGATACAAATACCGCACCTAGCTAGACTCCCTCTACGTCTAAGGCAGAGACTACAGGGCATAGCCTTACTGACGAGTCCACCGGTAGTCCCGGGACGAAACGCTCAGTCCCTTTTCACACGGCAGTGCCATAACACTGCCAAAATGACTGCAAGCCTGGATTCATGAGCATGAAGAGATCGTTGATCTCGTTGATCCTGCGGCTGCTCGAAATATATCAAGTAAGTCTAGTTATTTTTCTCAATTCGATTAGTCGAAGTTGGAATTAGATGTACAAAATAATTTTTAAGCAACGCAACCTATAGTCGCTATTAATTCAAAAATAGCAGCTATAAGGCGGAAAGATCGTGAATTTAAGACTACGTCTGATGGCCGACATATTGTCACAGTAGAAAAAGATGAACCAGAACGCAAGAGAAAGAAGAAATCTGCACTTTTGTGCAGTGATTCAGAAGACGATTGTGGTAAGAATTGGGGTTAGATTTGGGGTTAGGAATTGTAGAATGTTACGTTTTGTCTGGCTCGTTTTGGTTGCGTTGCCGTTAATTTTTGAATTTAGACTAAATTGTAGTATTGTTTGTTATATAATGCGATTTGAAATTAAACTCCACGTTTCGGCTAACCTGCTATGCGCAGGAGTGCTAGCACGGAAGAGGATTAAAGTTGGTGAAAATAAATGTTCGCTTAATCCTGCTATATTATTAGACAAATATTCTTCACAAAAAATGTTTATTCGTATTCTAATTGGATATTGACAGAATAGTCGTTGAAATTTCGAATGCTCGGAGTTACAATCGTTCGCAATACGTTTCGCTCTTATTAATTACAAGATTTTAATTTCAATAGATTTTCGATAGTTTACAAATTGACAAATACAAACACGTCGATTAACAAGACTAACAAGAATTGAAAACTAATAAAACAAAGAACTAAAAGCTAACGAACTAAAGGACTAGAGAATCTAAAAGCTGAGAGCAAAAACTAAGAGCTAAAGGAATTAAGAGCTGAAAACTAAGGAACTGAAGAATTAAAAAAACAAAGGAATTGAGAAATTAAGATCTAGAGGAATTAAGAATTAATCGCTATGAACAAGAAATTGCTTGCCAGGAAATGAGAACTAATCGCCAAGAACCAAGGAATTAATCACCAAGAACTGAGGAACTAATCACACAAAACTGAGGAATTAACTACTCTAAAACTAAGGAATTATTACCGCTTCTTCTATGCCGCTACGCTTATTTATATTTAGGTCTACCGTGGAGGGGTTGTCATGTGACGGGTTATTCCGTGGGGGTTGTGAGGTTCGAATTTAGTTTATACAAATTGTTAAAATTTATTTAAATTTCAAATTGGAACGCTCACTCGCGCTATTGATAGTTTTAGCCTACGTTACGGCGCGTGCGCAGCGCGGGACGTGACAAGAAAAATGTAAAGTAATTCAAAGAAACAAGTGAACGAAGCCAATGAATTTTTATGTTACATGATCAGAAGATGATGTTCGGTCTGTAGCCATGTCGCAAGCAATGGATAAAAAACGTAAATATAACGATAGTTATAATAACGTCAGCGTAAGGAGTGGATCCACATTAAAGTATCGAGGTATAATAGTAATATATAACCTATAGTAAATTTTGGTCTGTTGTTTAATAACAATTTTGGTATCCGTAGCAGGAGGGTCTGGAATACATCGACCATTGAAAAAATCAAGAACAGAATGTATACCAGGAGCGGAATATAAAGCATCAAAGGCTGGAGGTGATGTTAAAAGGAAAGGAAAACCAAATCCATATGCTTATGTACCTTTGTCAAGAGCAGCATTAAACAAAAGGTAAATAATGATACCATGAATTTTGATTTAAATCGAAGATACGCATTGAATTGATTCATTTTTATCTTTAGAAAAAAGAAGAAAAATGCGAGTAAATGTTTATAACTTTATAACTATGAGAAAACTCGAAGCAGCCCGAGCGCAACTGCATATACGAGGCTGCGAAAAGTATCTGTTATAACTCAATTAAGAGCGAGTATCATCAATGTATTGGGTTTAGATTTGGGTCAGATTTTTCAATGCAACAGTAGCAAGGTGACCCTGGCAACGCTTGCACGAAATAACAACTATAATTTTATTTCATAAAATAACAAATCGGAAGTTATATCTGGTTCTTCGCACACGATAAAAATTTTATTACGGAATTGTGTCGGTAAAATATGTGAAACCGAAGAATCAATGAAAACGTAAGATAAGATTTAATTATTATTTTTCGTATCTATAATTTATATTTCATCATTTATATCATACTTTTAGATATAAGGACACTATCAATCAGATAACTTTTATGATCCATCAAGCATTAGGTTATCAATATTTGGAAGCTTGGTATCATATTCTTCATTTAATAGCCCTACTGTTTCAGGTAATATCGATTTTCTGCTTCTTACCCATTTGTCAATGTTGTACAATTCAACGTTTCCTTTTATTACAGGCAACTGGTAAAGCGAGAAGTCCGCAATTAATAGAGATATTAAAAAGTCTTGCTGAGTTACGTGATTCTTACAATTTTGCGTGGAAAAATGACGCTGAGTACGCTATTGGAGCTGCGATAAGAGTGCTAGGACCGGAGACACTATTAAATTTGATTCCATTAAAGGCAAGTAATTCTATATGAACCGGATTATGCTTAGAAAGAAAAACTTTATTTTATAATTACAGTAATATAAATCTCTATTCTATAGGTATCAGACAATGCGATTAATTTAAAAATAACTTGGCTACTACCATTATTGAAAGATTGTATGCTAGGTGGGTCACATACTTTCTTCACGGAAGCATTGCTACCTATCGTTGCATTGTGCGAGTAAGTATTGTAATCTATCTTTATTATAAGAGTATAAATTATCTTATATTGATATTTTGAATGATAATTATACTCAATTTTAGAAAAAAAGCAACCGAGCACCTGTACGCAGGAAAACTTACGAATTTCTCGTTTACCAAGTCTGGGCTATTTTACCAAGTATATGCAACAACGCTACTGATGTGAAAGATAATTTCAAGGTATATAACAGAGATAAATATAAAAAATATAGTATCAAGTATCCATGAGATAACTTTTATCTTGTTTAGAATATACCTAAACTGTTAAGAACAAATTTAAATGAAAGAAGGAATTTAAGGACGTCGATAACGTCTGCCTTACGAAGATTAATAACGAAAGCAGTCGAAGGCGACAAAAAAGAAGATATACACGAACTAGCTAGATTTGCAAAGAATTATTTACCATTGTTTCTAAATCTATACACTACTAAGCCACTTGGAACTGACGAAGAAGGACAACGCTTCGTCACGTTTGATACAATAAGAGTAATTTGTGAATAGAAGGAGTAACTTTCTTTAAAGAGATTAACTAATATTTTGTACAATTACAGGTGTATCTTACAATTACGGATAAAGAATTGGTACACGAATTATTCGATCGTGCGTTATTTAAGTTGAAAGAACCTGATATCGACGATTTTTTCAAAGAAAGTATTCACGATATAATAAGATTATTTATTAATCATACTGACATTAATAAATTAAGGACGTTTTACGGTATGTGTGTACCACTTCTTAAAGAAATTTCTAAAACCAAGGAACAGAAGAAAGCGTATAGGTAACTTTTCAATATATTTGGAATTAAATATTTTAACTATCTTTTCTGCAAAAACAAAAATTATTTTTTATTTGTATGTTCTTTCAGGTTTTTAGAAGAGATATGTGGCAGTGAGAAGGAAACGTGTAAAGAGTTTGTAGTTCAATACAGACGCGAGATACAAAAATTATTAATAATAATAATCCTCTGCTACTGAAGTCGCAAGCCAAGCAGAGGAGTATGTGCTAATTTTACAAACGTTGTTCTATAATATCAATTTCTTATGAAAATTTTAACAAATAAGCCTTACTCGTTTTTTAATTAGGTACGATTAAAATGCTTAATTCATCTCATAAAAATTCATCCACAACTTGAGAAAACTAAGTTCTTCGAAGCCATTGTGCCCGAAGCAATAATGAGTTTAAAAGAGTTAAATGCGAAATGTCGAACTTCTGCATATCAACTTTTAAACATTATTGCCGAGAAATTTTTAGGAAATCCTACACATCTTAAAGATTATGTTAATATGCTCATGGTTGGTTTGAGTGGTGCGATAGAAAATATACAAAAGTATTGTACCGCATCCTTGCTGGCACTTTCTTCTATCACTTATCATTACAACGGTACAGTTTATTTCAAACTAAAGTCAAAATAAATATTTCGTATAAAAATAAATTACAAGTCTGACAAGAGAAATTGCAGAAGCTGCATTGTCATATATCAAAATATATATTACTGTGATGCCATCTCATATTGCTGCCTCGGATTTAAAATTGTTGATTAGTAACAAAGGCGTTTAATTAATAATAATAACAGGTAGTAACAAAATCCCGTATATCTCAATAAAAAAACGAATAAGTGAATTTGCAGATAGGCGCTTTATGTGCAATGAACGATGACTGCCATACGCATTTCAGACAAAAAGTACGATATTCTGGTAAAGTTAATAAGAGAATACGGAATGGAAACAATTTTTGGCATGATTCCAGCTTCCAATGCGATGTTACGTAAGAGATTAAAAAATATGAATAAGGCAAAAGAAGCGAAGAAAAAGAAAAAAGAATTGAGGAAATTGAAAAAACAAGAAAATGACGAGGATGCTGAATTCAATGCAAAGAGAAAACCTAAAAGGTAACTTTGTATTTTCCTTTAAACGGAATTTTTCTTAAACCGAAACAACTCTACAATCTTTATTAAAATTCAGTATTGAAGAAATATTGGCGGATAGCGATAATGAGTTCGATGAAGATATGGGCAATGAAGAGTCAAGGAAAAGGAAGAAAAGAACATCGCGAAGGGAAGCCTGGATTCATGAGAATGAAGAGATCGTTGATTTCGTTGATCGTGCGGCTGCTCGAAATATATCAAGTAAGTCTAGATATTTTTCAAAATTCGATTAGTCGAAGTTGGAATTAGATTTACAAAATACTTTTTTAGCAACGCAACCTATAGTCGCTATTAATTCAAAAGTAGCAGCTATAAAACGGAAAGATCGTGGATTTAAGATTACGTCTGATGGCCGTCTTACTATCACAGTAGATAATGAGAAAGATAATGAACCAGAACCCAAGAGAAAGAAGAAATCTGCGCTTTTGTTGCACAGTGATTCAGAAGACGATTATTCAGAAGACGAATTGGGGTTAGATTTGAGGTTAGGAATTCTAGAAAAATGTAAAGTAATTCAAAGAAACAAGTGAACGAAGCCAATGAATTTTTATGTTACATGATCAGAAGATGATGTTCAGTCTGTAGCCATGTCGCAAGCAATGGATAAAAAACGTAAATATAGCGATAGTTATGATAACGTTAGCGTAAGGAGTGGATCCACATTGAAGTATCAAGGTATAATAGTAATATATAACCTATAGTAAATTTTTAATAATTATATTAAATTGACATTGAGATGGATTCCTCTAGCCTAGACTGTGTAGCTATGTATATTAATAATAATTTACTTCTCTAGATTAAGTGACTTGTACTTATAAAGATGGCTACGTTAAGTGGTTTGTATTTTTATACCATAAGTAATTGAGTGGAACTCAACTGTTTCTGTGAAGCAGAGTGTATACTGCGAAGGAGGTGGCGATACCTGAAAGAGGTAAAAACGAGTATTATGGGGATAGGTTGCTACCTTACTTTTATTAAGTTAATATGAAATGGTGCCTTATAAGGTTAGCTGGTAGCTATTTAATACGTGATGGGTTTTTTACAACGATTGTGTTACGTCGTGCGACATTCTTTCTAGAACAGGCCACACACCGCGGTCAGGATGGCAACCAGATGTCCGCACGCCTTCACTGCGTACCTTCAATAGTCTTAAGAGCCGATCATAAATCTTAGAGGAATTTCTAAGGTCCTTCAGACCGAACCAAACATCTGCACTAAGTCACTGTCTAAAGGTTATTGTTTACTACGGAAAGATAGGAGAAGTTCGTCTTTCTCATGTTCGATGTTTTACACTAGCAACTTTCTCTCGGGGCGGTTAACACCCTTCCTCCACTCTTCCACCACCAATCCAGAAAATTAACCTATTACCAGAGAAGTCCTTCCCTCACTCTCCCAACAAGAACTTGGTCTTAACAAATCATCTTTTCTCGCATCATTAGACGCACCCATCGCAAGTGTCCTCCGCTGCATCATCGTTACAGAAAGTTAGTCTTTATACGTTTTTTGAACCTTCAACATCTAAGCGTGCGTCGCGTACAACACCTCGTTACTCTAGCTATCAATCGAATTAATTGTACATTTCTAGTCAAGAAGTTGTTGGAATAAACATTAATTCTATTCGTTAATTCAGTGTAAAATCAATTTAACCACCCCTATTATCGCAAACGAAATCAGGGGATCGATCATTTCGTGGCGTCGATTATCCAATCGTAATGGGAATTTACGACTCCCGTTGACGTGCTTCCTCGCGATCGCGTTTCCCCGCGAATGGTCGAAACAGATTGACTACTGCTAAGTGTTTTGTATTCTTATTTACTATAAGTGAATGAGATAGTTTAAGTGCTTTGTATTCTTATTTATTATAAGCATGTATTCCGCAATTAAACGGCGAAGACGATATCGGAAGTACGTGAATTGCGAGCCATGTGTAGCGAACCCACGCTACTACTAAAAATGATCAAAATCGGGAAAATCACGGGTAAAGCCGCAATGGCTATCCGCAATATACCAATAAACGAATACGGACACCTGTACGATGCCCTACGACGAAACGTAACCACCGAAGATTCTGTCAGAGAACAACAAGACCAGCTACGCGAAACGAGACAGCGTCACGACGAAAGTGTGCAAAGTTATATCATCAGGTTCCGCAGAGCACTCAATAAGCTACAATAGAGTATAACGAACGAATACTGTGACGAAATTACTAGACGAGCTATGAACGACAGGATTTTAAGAGACTCCGTAATCGATTTTATTCGAGGTCTGAAAAGCGAAATAGGACAATTACTACTCGCCAATCCACCATACAATATCCTTGAAGTCGTAAAGAAAGCCACCGACATCGAGCGATTCTTCAGGGAAGATCGAAATCGACGACCAAAACCAATGGAACGATTACGACTCCATGAGCAGCGACGACTAACAACCAATAATTCCTATTCAATCATTAGAAAACCAACTCCAACACCCAGTCCAATGCCAAGAAGCTTCCGACAAACTGAACAAATACCACTTGCCCAAAGAACACAATTAAAATGCTTCAAATGCAATCAGATCGGACATGTCTCCAGTTAATGTAGAAATTTTCGAACACCCAGCCAATTTCTGAGACCACCAGCAGTTCACAATCTCGAGACAAGCAAGGAAGAAATAGAGAAACCAATATACCAGATTTACGAATTAACGCCACAACAGGAAGTTAACGCCACAGTACTTTTACGATCCGACGGACAGCAATATAAATTCCTCATTGACAGCGGAGCAGGAATTAATATACTCAAGCGAAGATGCCTATTACGACCAAGAATAACAAAAGAACGAAAATTCTCGATGGGACACTCTAAATTTAAAACTAACGAACACGCTTTGATAAAACTATTTGGCAAACCTCTAGAATTCTTTGTGGTAGAAGACAACTTTCCAATTATAGAAGACGGCATACTCGGAAAACGACGTACCTCCAAAACAAGCAGTGTCAAAAACAGTCTACCTGGAAGGAAAACCGACAACGATATGCTTTATCAATGGTGGTGAGTGCCCAGTCAAAATGACTACTTTTATCGAAAATTCAAACACGTACGATCAAGTCTCCACGTTTAAAGATTTAGTCAGACTTTCGCATATAAAGAAAACTCACCGTGAACCAATCAAAAAGATATTGCTGTTTTACCTCGACGTATTCAATCTAGAGACCGACTTATTACCATACACTAACCTTGCTAAACACACAATAACGTTAAAAGAAAATAAAATCATTAACACAAAATCTTACCGACCGCCTGAATGCCATAAAGAAGAAATCAAACGATAAATGGACGAAATGCTACAAAAGAACATCATAGAACCATCTGATTCTCCTTACAATTCACCAGTCTGGGTAGTACCAAAAAAGGCTGACGCCTCAGGGAAACAGAAATGGCGAATTGTAATAGACTTCAGAAAAATAAACGAACTAACTGACCAGGACGCATATCCATTACCTGACATAGACGACATACTATCCCAACTAGGCAACGCAAAATTTTTCTCAGCCCTCGATTTATCCTCCGGATTCCATCAAATCCCAATGGACACAGACTCTAAGAAATACACAGCATGCTCCACACCACAAGGACACTACCATTACAATAGAATGCCATTCGGTTTAAAGAATGCACCTGCAACATCTCAACGCATGATGGATACCGCGCTAAGAGGACTCATAAATAAACATTGCTTCGTATATTTAGACGACATTATAATATTCGGACAGTCGATTGAAGAGCACAATAGCAACCTCGCGATAGTATTGCAACGCCTACGCGAACTCAGACTCAAAATACAGCCGGACAAATGCGAATTTCTCAAACCAGAATTAGAATATCTCGGACATATAGTAACCGCCGAAGGTGTAAAGCCAAATCCCCAAAAATTAGAAGCCGTTAGCAATTTCAAACAGCCACGTAATCCCACAGACATCAAATCGTTCTTAAGACTAGCAGGTTATTACCGCAAGTTCATCAGAAGCTTTTCTAAAATCGCGAAACCATTGAACGAACTTACAAAAAAGGAGACACCATTTCATTGGACAGATAAAACCCAGAAAGCATTCCAGACATTAAAAGACAAACTCTGTTCATCACCCGTACTAAAATTCCCAGACTTTGCGAAACAATTCACATTAACGACTGACACTAGTAACGAAGGTATAGGTGCGATCTTATCACAGGACGGACATCCATGTTGTTATATCTCGCGAACTCTAAACCCACCGGAACGAAATTATTCCACCACAGAAAAAGAACTTTTAGCAATAGTATGGGCCATGAAACGCCTCCGACAATATCTGTTAGGGCGGAAATTCCTCATCCGAACCGATCACCAAGCACTAAAATGGCTACAGAATTGCAAAGACCCCTCATCACGCTTGATGAGATGGCGATTGAAACTAGAAGAATACGAATGCGACATAGAATATACGAAAGGAAAAGATAACACTGCAGCCGACGCACTATCTAGAATACATGTTCTGACCAGTCGACGCGAAAACTTGAACATAGAACTCGACAAAAAGTTTCACGATTGGGAAAAATCTACCGACGCGTTACCCAAAATTCTCAAAATGACTCCGAACCGTAAATTTTTCTATCAATTATCCAAAACACAGCTAGGAAATTACGACAGAGTCGAATGGTTAACTAAATTAAACGAAATTATTCATACAAACGAGAAGATAGGTATAGGCGACGACAGTTTCACAGAAACCGAGAAGAACGCGATGAAACGAATTTTATTATTTCTGAACGGCACAGTAAAAGAATTAAATTTTGCATGGGAACCAATCCAAACATATAGCGCCGAAGAAATAGACGAATTATTAAAAGAAAATCACGATTTAGTAGGACACCCCGGTATACAAAAGACATACGACCGCACTCGTGAACGGCACAGAGTACCAGATTTGATGAAACGCATACAACAACATATAGAATCATGCGACACCTACCAAACATCTAAAACTACACGTATCAGACCGCGCGAAGAACCTTGTATCACCGACACACCCCTCGAACCAAACGATAAAATTGGTATGGACTTATTAGGCCCACTGAAAAAGACGAAGAAAGGCAATCAGTACAATCTATCCATACATGACGAACTGACAAAATACTTAATACTCGTACCACTAAAAACTCAGCAAACGGAAACAATTTGGAACGCACTCCTCAATCGTTACATTTACATCTTTTCCGCTCCAAAAAAGATATTAACTGACCGCGGACAGAATTTTATATCTAGTTTAATGCAACAGTACGAAGACACGTTCAAAATCAAACATATCAAAACGACATCCTTGCACCCACAAAGTAACGGATCTTTAGAACGGACACACGCAGTAGCAACAGACATGTTAAAATCGATACAGCGAAATTCGGATGAAGAATGGGACGATCAACTTAACTTTGTACGCCTTGCATATAATACAATGATACACGACTCCACTGGTTACACGCCATTCGGACTCACATTCGGACACCAAGCCAATCTTCCCTTCACAATATCCAAGAGTCCCCAGCGCACATACGCAGACGAAGTCACGTTCCGCAAAAAGGAATGGGACTCTAGACTCCGAAACGCTCGCGAAACATTGATCAAAAGTAAACAGCGATATCAGCGCGATCAAAAACGTAAAATTATAAAACCTCAATCAGTTTTCAAAGAAGGAGACTCCGTTTTAATACATAACGATCATAAAAGGCATAAACTTGATGCGGAATGGTTAGGACCATACACGATTGATAAAGTATGTACTCCATACTATCTGATTCAAGACAAAAAGATACACGGTAATCGTTTAAAACCTTACTTTCCAGGTCGACGCTCCTCTTTGCCGGAATAGTACCCGCGCAAATAAATATTACGCCATTAGAAGGAAACTCTGTATTCGTAGAAAACATAGGAAAAGGATATTTATACAGAGATACTGCCAATAGTAGGATTAGACACTAGCGACATATACGAACAGATAAGCACAATAGAATCATATAAATTAACAATAGACTCACGTGTAATCAGCAAACAATACGTTGAAGAATTAGGCGGATTACAAAATCGTATCAATAACCTAAAACAACTCGCAAAACACTTGAAAGCGTTAACACATACCCGAAGCACACGAGGTTTACTCAACATCATAGGTTCCGTATCGAAAAGTCCGTTCGGATGATGAGATCTTACGCTCATAAACAAGGATATGGACAAACTATTCGATGATAATAATAAAATCAAGACCATAATAGCTAATCAAACAGCACTTATTAGAAAAATTATAAACTCAGAAAACCTGAACTACTTAGAGAAATCATATAGTTATATATTAAAACTACAACAACAGGCAAATATCGATAGATTTATGCTTAAGATGATCATGAAAGTCGACACCGCGATGCAAACTTTACACTTCCAATTAGATGAAATACTTAACGTCATGATATTAGGCAAACAAGGAATAATTAGTCCACAAATACTCGACCCCGATGAATTCATAGAAAATTACGCCAAGGCAATAGGTAGCCAGATGCACAACACCGCGATTTTTGCCAAAACCGAACATTTTCCATTCATACTCGACATCAGTGATCTTAAAATCTTCAGAATAAATTACAAAATATTTTTCAAAATCATAGTACCTTTAGTCTCTGTTACGCCGCCTAAAACATCTGCACGCCAGCCCGCGCGACCGGACAACAACCGACCTGCGTAACGTCACTTCGACCCTCAATAAACCTAAGGACCCACCATAACTTTCACTTCCCTGTATTGTTTCGTCATGTGTCTTCAATCCGTTTGTCTTGAAGAATTTCTAAAGCTTAAAAATATTCTCGAAACACAGTCGGTTTTTAGAGAGGTCCTTGGGTTTATTAGTCGCACTTAAAACGCGGAGAAAGCGGGTATGCACCCATTAGGAAAATCCGAATAGCCCTGTAATAAAACAAGCTAGGTTTTTCTCACGCACACAGTCATCTATTCACCACGATGGCAGGAGACTCCCTACTCATCCCTTCGAGCAGTAGTGCAGGTCATGACCAATCGACACCGCGGTTCGTTAACCTCACTTTTCCTAACGAAAGTGGGACCAACGAATCCGCGTTCTTTAGGCATAGGGGCACACCCACACCGAACTTTTCTTCCGTATTAAAAAAAGAGCGACAGACAGTCGAAAAACTAACGCCTAACGCGGCTGTCTACACATAGCGCGAGAGTCGCATACTTCACGCAAATCTTTTGTCGGTTCTCGGTGTTGTCGAACATACATCTTCTGTCCTAAATATATTATAGTGCTACGTCTATTAATACATTAACTTCCATTATAAGAGCCCTGCTCTAGCGTACATATCTATCGCATCTTCGTGCGACAAGTTGTTATCTATCTATCTATGCTCATCAGTGTAATCTAAGTGAGCGATTGGTATAATCGTAACGGGAATTTACGACTCCCGTTGACGTCTCTCCTCGCGATTACGTCTCCCCGCAATTGGTCGAATTTACAGAGGGTTTTTACCTTGTTACCCGTTTGCCTTTCAACTAAAGCTCTAAATCTCCAAAATGAACTTTCAACTTCATCTTTTGTCTTAAGGATATACACATATACAAACCTTGATGTGTCATCGATAAAGGTGGCAAAATACTTTGCTTCTGTTAGGGAAGTGATACATTTACACTGTACATGAGGGTGTGTGTGTAAGGGTCAGAGGGCGTCCAGGTCTTAGTTGAGACAAAAGACTGCCGTTAGAAGATTTTGTATAGTCGGTTGGCGACAAGCGTGCGTGCAAGACGTTCTTCAGAGTGTAATATAGATGTATAGCTGTTGTGTGTGAAATATAGTCAATTATTTGTATTTCCAAATCCTCGAATTTCCTTAACAGCTCCACCCAAAGATGTTTGTCTTATAGGGCCACATACATCAGAATGTATCAGTTCTAATTTTTTCAACATCTTTAATTCAGATCTCTTTGGCACTGGGGTTGTTGCCTGTTTGCCTTTCAAACATATATCGCAAGTATTCATTTTACTCAATCTTATATTAGGTGGACCATTTACCATATTTTTATTTATTAATCTCCGAAGATCAGATTCATTTAAGTGTCCATATGGATAGCGCCAATCCATAAGTGTATTTCTGTTTTCATATACCATACCAATATATTCGGATTTTGTATCTACAATATATATGTCGGATTAACATTAGAATTTAAGGCGCGTAACGATTCTTCGTTTGAATTAGCCATCGTTTTACAAAACAGAGATTATATTTACGCGTATATACAAGATTTTACAAAATATTATGAATGTTGAGTTTAATGAATAATAATATTAACAAACGATTAGATTAACGAATAATAAGTTTAACGAATAACAAGTTTAACGAATAATAAGTTTAACGAATAATAAGATTAACGGATAATATGTTTTACGAATAATAAGTTTAACGAATAATGAGATTAACGAATAATAGGTTTTACGAATAATAAGTTTAACGAATAATGAGTTTAATAAACGCTATTAACAATGTTCTTGGGTTCAAACGAATCCACGGTCAACGAGATAACTCTTTACTATGCGTAGAATAATTTTAGACACAAAAAAATACGATTGCTGAGTCGCTCGGTAAACTGCTCGATGTATCACTTTCCAAGGCGATCACACGAATGATGATCTGATGAAAATCTTTCTCGCTGTACGACTGCATTTGTTTGTTATATGCTCGCTGGAAGCGTCGAGAAGGTTCCAAACGCCGTTGCTAGGCAGTTTCTGTCTGGAGTTTGATTCCTAATACAACGTGTGTCCCATTATATCGACATCTCCAAAGTAGAATTCTATGTGATTTCTAGGAAGAACTATACAACCGATCCATACCTTCGTCAAGCAAAAAGTTCATCCCGTGACCGTGGCTACATTCGGCGACCAGTTGTCACCTCGAATCCACTTTCGCTATCACAAATATCGAGCAATTACAATCAGATTGAATGACAACAATTGCTTAATTACAGCTATGATAAAATCTAGGCTAAAGCATTAGAAGACTTTCCCAAAATTGCAAAGGGAAGGCTCCGGTTTTCCTTTCGTCTCCGACATATAAATCCCTTTTACGAATAGCAGTAATAACGACTTCATCATTCTTTCCAAATATTGTAGCCTTCTATTTGTAAATACAATCCTTTTTCCATTTGCTGTAACTTTTGATACTGAGATCAAATTTGCTTTTAATTCTGGTACGTATAAAGCGTTTTCCAATCTAAATTTCTCAAGTTTGTTTCTTATACAACTAAATAATATTTCAGTACCCTTACCTTTGACTTCAGTTAATATGTCATTCTCTAATTTTACTTTCTGATTTCTGACTGGCTCTATGGATTCAAAACAGTTTATGTCACAGCACATATGTGACGTAGCACCGCTGTCAATGCACTATTCTATCGGTGGTTCCATGTTTATATTCAATGAAATATCAGTAACAATACTATTTTATGCTGATTATCTTCATCCTGAATATTGGAAGCACGCAAGCATTGTTCAATTTTGGGTATTTCAGGAACTTGTACTAGTTGAGCTTTATGATCATCGTTTTTCTTCTTCAAACACTGATTTGCCTTATGTTTACGTTTGTGACAATAAAAACATTCGATGTGTTTTACTTTGTTAGCTTTAATAAATCCATTTTTATTTTAAGAATTTCTATTTTTATCATAGCTTTTGTGTTTATTTGAATCTTCCACTTGCAGAGCTTCTTGGTAATCTTTTACAGCATTTGAATTATGACGAGAATCAGCTTCTTCTAATAATTTTATCTTAAGCGCATCTGGAGTAGGTAATTGGTCCCGCGATTCGATTGCACATCTAATATTTACGTATGTGTTCGGGACGCTATATAATAATAGGATTGACAATAAATTATCAGCGATTGGAATATCCATTTCTTTTAATTTATCCACGTGACTGAAATAATTATTTAAGTGATCGTACATATTTTCACTACCGGACATTTTCGTGAATAATAATTGCTTTAGGAGCGTAGCTTTTCTTGCTTCACATGACATAGCTCACTCGAACTTATGGTAAGAATAACATCGGCTCTGACTTTACCATCCCTTTTATTCCATAAAGAGGCTTCATCCACTGCTTCAGGTTTAATTATTGAACCATTTGCATATTTCCACAAGTCATCTTTAATGAGTATTGCCTCTATTTGTAATTTCCATGTGTCGTAATTTACTTTGTTTAGCTTTTTAATACTTAAATTCGCCCCGCTCGACATTTGTTTCTTTATTTTTTTTCTTTTGACAACTGTATTATCACGCAAGCAATTATTGTATACTCGATAAAGCGCCCTTATGATATTCAACACTGAATCATCGATCACGCACCCATTTCTTTTGTTTTTAGGTTATCTTCTGCGCTCCTCAATATTATTACTATTAATAACATTTTCAATAAAATAATAACTAATTATTGCACCTGGGCCCGTAACCTGTTGCTATTTCTATACTCAGAGGTAGGATCACAATAGTAATTATTTTATTGAATGAATAAATCTATCACACCGTTCTGAGCCAAAAAACCTTCATTGCACGCTCTTACAAAAACTAGGGATAAAAACAAAAAGGCATCTTGAGCCTATCGATTAAATCTATCGATTGTAACTAAGACTATCTTCTAGTTACTATTTCTTATAAGTAACGCATTTGCATATGGATGGCGAGAACGAACTCACATTGTCATTTTCAACAATAAATAACAAAATAATACATTAAACAATACAATAATATATAATACTTAAAAAAATTGTATAAAACATAGTGCTCTGCGATAATCAATAGTTTAAGACATTTGAAATTTGATTATAGTCCATAAGGTAAAAATAATTACCATACCATAAGGTAAAGTATCTAAAAATAAGGTAAGTACCATAAGGTAAAAAAAATAATGGATTACATGTGTCGGAGAAGAAAGGAAAGCCGAAGCCTTTCCTTGGAAAATTTGGGAACATCCTCTAGTACTTTAGTCTAGATTTTATCATAGCTGTAATTGTTTAAAATTTGTGATAGCGAGATTGGGTTCGAGGTGACAATTGGTCGCCGAACGTAGCCACGGTCACGAGATAAACGTTTTGCCTAACGGAGGTCTGGAGTGGTTGTATGGGTTTTCCGAGAAGTGTGATTGTGGCGGCGTGCCGCCTCGAGAGCGGACCTAGCCACGTGTGAGGTTGCCTCGGAGGTGCCGATACAATGGAACATACATTGTATCAATAAACAAACTCCAGGCAGAAACTGCCTAGCAACGGCGGTTGGAACTTTCTCGATGCTTTCAACGAGTGCGTATCAAATTCCAGGCAGAAGTTTCCTAGCAACGAGCGTTTGGAACCTTCTCGATGCTTCCAAACGAGTATACAAAAACAAAAGGCAATCGTACAGCGAGAAAAATCTCCACGAGGCAGGCATTCGTGCGATTGCCTTGGAGAGTGACACGTCGAGCATTTTCATCAATCGTATTTTCGCCTAAGATTATTTTTTTACGCTTAGTAAAGAGTTAACTCGTTGGCCGTGGATTCGTTTGAACCCAACAAAAACATTGTTAATAGTGTTCATTAAATTCATTATTCGTAAATCATATTATTCATTAATCTTACTATTCGTTAAGCTTATTATTCATTAGACTTATTATTTGTTAAGTTTTGTAACAGTCTTGTATATACGTGTACATATAATCTCGGCTTTGTGAAACGATGGCTAGTCCACGCGAAGAGTTGTCACGCGCCCAAAATTCCGATCTTAACCCGACATATGTATAATGTAGTAAATCAACTTTATGTATAGCCACATATTAGGGTTTTGATTTATTACGACGACGTTGGCTTGCATTGGGACTATGATCGTCTTGCGTTTTGGGTGGCGTTATGGTTAGATATACGACGACTGGCTATGACCTTGGACTATTCTTTACCTTTAATAAATATGGAGAAGTATATTATCGGAAAAAAAGTAACGGCGCAGGGGGTTTCGGTGACCCCAGGCCCCGTGGCTGACTCGAGTGACGTTCCAAGCTCTACTCGGCGGTTATCTAGCGAGTGGGCAAACGACGAGAGGAGGGTGGGATCCGGGGCGCCCTCTCGATCGGGTAATACGACCGGGGACCATAGTAATGGTGCAACGGGGTGCAGAATTGGAGCAGGAAACCAGGGGAGCAGCAGAAAGAGTTATAAAGCGGTGAAGGGTCTCCCCCCCCCCCAAGAAGAGTGCGAAGTTGCTGGAGTTTACCAACGGCATACGAGAGGCGGTAGAGAAAAAGGGCTCGGGCAGCCTAAAGACTAGCAGTGGACGGGCGCCGTCGAGAATAGTCTCTGTTATTACAGACAAGGGGGAATTCTTAACTCCTGTCGTGAAAGAAGCCATCGGAAGTGAGGAAAGGTCCCTCGTATCTTGGTCGAGTATGGCGGCGAAATCGACCAATGAGACGGTCGAGGAGACTGCTAACGCGTCCGAGGGGGAGGCTTCCGCCTCGGAGAGCAGCAGCTATAATACTCCGATGATGTTTAAAGCCAAACAACCGAGGTAACCACTCTCTAGAGTGGCAATGAAGAATAAAAATATTATTACATCAAGAATCGAGCCTGAAAAAGCGAACTATGTGCTAGTTAGTCTCGACGAGTGGGACGAATTAAGGAATTTTATGACAGATGCCATCGATGAAATGAGACATGCGGCGGATAAGCTTACGAGGTATACCAACAAGGACTCAAAGATTGGGGAAATAGCAGCATCGGCCGATATGAAAATGGGCTGTGTTTGGGATAAATTAAACGTAATATTGAGTAAGAAGGGTCGTAGAGGCAGGAGGCGGGTGGATGTGCCGCCGAGGTAAACGCTTCAACATAACCCCCTCCCGCTTCGGCCCAAGTCGAAGTAGGGAAAGTGAGTACTAGTGGAATACAGTAGTAAGAGAAAAATTGTGTCACCAACAGAGGACAGAAAGGGGGACGACATAAAAAGGACAAAGAGACGTGATACTTCGTACGCGGAGATATGCAGCGAGAGGAGAAGGAACGAATCCGATGTCACGACCGGCTCAGTTCAAAACCGAAGGCAATGATGTGGCGGCACTCGGCAACAATATATATCGCCTAAGCGAACTGCCTAATGAACCATCAATATCCCAACGGTGCTTCCGCCGAATGTTCGAGAAGAAGGCATGTGTGGCAACAGTCGCGGGCGCCTAACAAACTCGAGGACAGTGGGGATATTGAGGGGTGACAAAAGAAAAATAACCGATTCCAATCGGAAATAAAGTTGCAAGAAAAGTTAGCCTTGAAAAGTTATGCTTAGAGCTCAGAAGCAAATTGTAAAACCAAGTGTTAGAAAAAAAATAAAGTTTCTTTTTTATTTTTATCTTAAATTTGTTTTTTTATTTGTTTTGTTATTTTACATGACACCGACCTCGCGACAAGAGAAACATGCGATTCTGGTGGGGAGTTAACTGTCCACATGACCAGGAGAGATAAAAGGAGGCTTAAAGAGAGGAGCAACAAATCTAGACCAACGATTAATAGACGACAGGGGGAATGGAAGCCGAGGATATATAACAGACTTGAGGCTCTCTTGGTGATAGTCCGGAAGGATGAGGACTGGATCCAAAAGTATGGGGAGCTTACGAGGGCCAAGGAGGCATTGAGTGAAAGCACGGGTGTCAGGCGTACAAGGGACGGCGACATACTCGTTGCCCTTAAGATCAAAGAAGCCATAGAGTCTGTGTTATCACCCTCCTGAGTAGGGTATCTGTGGAGATTAAGGACATCGGCCGTCAAGAAACTAAGGAGGATCTCATGCAGGACATAACAGAGGACTGGGAGTAAACAATACCAGCGTGGTGGAGGTAAAGTCGTTAAAAGCAGCACCCTGGGGCACGCAGATTGCCATTGCTGTTATACTGGCTACGTATATCGCGAGCAAGAAAGGGAGAGTAAAAATGAGAACAAGCTTTACCGTTCTCACTATGCGGATTTTGCTTAAAATAATCAGATGTTATAGGTGCCATGATATGCGGCACATGACGAATAAGTGCAGTCCTAGCAAGGTGCGCTGCCGGAAATATGGCGAGATAGGGCACACAATATCAGTGCGAAGAGGAGCGCCAACTATTGGTAGAGCGATGAGCTCGCTACGTTAAGGAGCGAAACTCTAAGAGCTAGAAGGATATCCCGCAAGGATAATGCCGAGGTCCTCGTGGCCGAATTCGAGGAAGCTAGGAGGCGACTGAAAACAGCGATCGGGCGTATCAAGGAGGAGAATTGGAAGGGGTTCTGCGCCACCTTAGACCAGGATCCATGGGGCAGGCCGTATCGAGTTGTGAGGAAGAGAATGATGCGGTCGGCTCCAACGGAGCCCCTTGGACGAGATAGAGTGAAGGGAATCCTGCATGACCTCTTTGTCACCAGGTAGGAAATGCGACCGGCTACACAAGAAGAGACATCGATCCCACCTGGCGAAGAAGGAGGGTTACACATCGAGGAAGTGGACATAAGGATGGCTGTTGGGAAATGCGATCCCAGGAAGGTGGTTGGAGTGGTAGGGATTCCTGACACTGTCGTGGGGTTATTGGCTGAGCAAAGACCTAGTGTGCTCCTGAGAGTGCTCAACGGCATAAATACCTATGGAAAAATACCGGCGGTATGGAAATGGTTACTGTGGAATCTCGTGTATGATGGGGTGCTGGAGGCGCTGGTCCGGGAGAAGGATACCGAAGCAGTAGCGTTCGTCGACGATCTGGCGATTCTACTCAAGGTCAGAGGGTCCCACGGCATCAATGAGAAAATAAGGGCATTCACAGCCTTGGCCAGAAGATTTCCACTAGCCGTGTTGTGAAGTACCTAGGGGTAAGTGTTGGATAGTGCTAGGGGATTCCCCCCTCCCCCCACCTCGTAGCAGTTTGTGATAAAGCGGAACGGTTCTTGGGCGCCGTACGGAGCCTAGCCCCTAACGTGGGCGGGCCTAACGATGTAGTAAGAAGACTATATTATGGCCTTTGAGAGTCTGTGGTTCTATATGGCGCACCGATATGGGCCTCCTCTCTGGAAAGAGACACAAATAGGACGATCATGAGAAGGGCACAAAGGGCGGCGCTGATCCGTACGTCTACCGCCTACCCTACGGTGTCACATGGGGCACTGTGTGTGCTTACCGGTAGCATACCGATTTACATCAAGGCATGGTTGCGGTGGAAGCAGTATGGAGTGAAGAGGCGGATCAACGAGAGCCCCGAAGAAATGGCACCTGTTGGGCAAGAAGAAATGAAGGATTTGGAGACGGAGGCAGAGGACAGGTGGAGATTAGAGTGGGCGTTCCACAACCCCTACAATTGGACTAGCAGACTGGTAGAAAATCCGTTGATCTGGTACAAAAGAAAGAGGGAGACCAACTATCATACGATGCAGATCCTTACGGGACTCGGTATCTTTAACTGGTACCGTCACAGGATTGGTAAAGAGTCGTACACCAGTTGTTGGGATTGTGGAGCGGTGCTGGATGATGTCGAGTATGTGCTCTTTTGGTGCCCTAGATGGATAGTGGAGAGAACGGAGTTGGAGGCCGCGGAGGAACAGTTGTGGAATAAGTCTTATGCATTCTGTACAAAGGCGATGAAATGCCGGCTGTTTAACGAAAGGGAGATGGAGGTTAGAAGAAGAAGAAGGGAAGGAAGGAGGAGAAGAAGGACCAGAGATGAGGAGAGAAGATAGATAAAGATTGGGTATGTTGTGTAGAGGCCAACCCGAAGTAATGTCGAATGACTGTACCAGGTTTGTACCTCGAGTACCGTAGCAGAGAGAGAATGAGGAGGGGTTTTTAGTGGGTATGGGGATGTCATCTGGCCGAGTCCCACATAACATGGTGACGCGGGTCACTGGTTATGCGAAATAGCATTTTCCCCTTCTCGCGCAAAAAAGGGCACACAATATCAAATTGAGGAAACGATCTGAAGTGCACACTGTGCAGTAGGGGGTACGAGTTACGGACTAATCATGTCATGGCGTCTCTAGCCTGCTCTACGCTCAGCAGGATAATACGGAAAGAGGCAACTAGAGGGAGAGCACCCTGAAGGTGGTTCAGATAAATTTAAATAGGAGTAGGCTTGCCCAGGACCTGATGCAGCAGCTGGCCTGGGAAGGGCGCGTCGATGTAGTCATCATATCTGAACCAAATAGACAGCTCCCCTTTTAGTACAAGGGGGATGCATCTATTTTGGCAACCAGATTTAATGGCCTTCACCCTAGCGAAAATACGCTGATCGAAGAAGAGGGGTTTGTCGGGATCAAGATAGGGGAAGTGTACTGCGTGAGCGGTTACTGCTCACCCAATGATCAGTACTTAACTATGATCAGTACACTGAGAGGCTCGACATATCCATCGGGACAACTGCGAGGAGGTGCAATGAAGTGAACATGGTTGGTGATTTCAATGTGAAATCCATAGTATGGGGTTGCCCTAAGAATGACAGAAGGGAAAAGACGCTGACGGAGGCTCCTATTGGGATCCTGGATGGCTTTACATTTCAGAGAGGCTCGAAGAGGAGTTTCCTGGATATAATGAACGCGAGCAGTAAGCTCCTCGAGAAGCATAAGCGTTCTGGGATCCTTGGAGAATGCAGTACTTCGGATCACAGATACGTTTTGCACGAGTTCAGAGGAGGCGCCAATTATAGAAGGAAGAAATGTTTTAAATATTCGACGAAGGACGTTATGCTCGAAAAGTTTTTAAGTAGTTTCGACGACAAGAAAAATAAATTATTGAAGGATCAGCCCAGGGAGACGATAAAACAAGAGGATTACCTATTACCACTCAATAAAGTATTTCCCCCTAAGGGAAAAGAAAACCAAATTATTCGTGGAACGACGAGATAGCGTGGCTTCGGGGGGGGGCTTAGGAAGAGGAGATTAACACAGAGACCGAGGCGACAAAATAAGGAGCGCGCTGTTCAGCTTGATGCCGATTACAGGAAGAATAGGAAAGAGCTCAGGTCAGCTATCTATTCGAGCAAGAAGCTGGCCTGGAAGGAGTTCACAGCTACCCTCGACCGTGATCCATGGTGCCTTCCATATAAAAGATCCATTGCCAAGCTCAGCAAGCTGAGAATATTATCGCCAAACTCTTCCTAATCGAGGACACGGACGTTGCTAATGAGGACGTAATAGAGGAAAATGGCGGAGGAAACCCCGGAGCTGGTGTGGCCCAAATGGACGAGCTCAGGTAGCGGTTGGTCGGCTGAATGGAAACAAAGCCGTTGTGATCGACGAGGTGCCGGGAACGGTCATTCAGTGGATTTTCGGGCATCGGGCGCACGATCTGCTCGATACGGTGAACTCTATTTACGTGATGGAAAAAGTTCCAGCGAATTGGAAAATGGCCAGGTTGATCTTGCTCAATAAACCGGATAAGGATCCCATGTTGGTCTCGTCGTATTGGCTAAGAAGTATCCTACCGGCGATGAACAAAGTGTGGGAATACACAGTCAAGTTGGCCATCGAGAAGAAAATGAGAATGGACCCATTCCACCGAAATCAATTTGGATTTCGCAAAGGGAAAAATACCATCGATGTCATCACGTAGGTCTGCAAATTCGCTGATTCTTGTAGAATGAAGGGCATGGTCTGCGTCACGATGTGCATCGATGTTAAAAACGCGTTCAATTCCCTGCGGTGGGAGGTAATCCTGAAAGTGGCGAAGCGCAGGAGCCACCCTTACATTCTGACGCGGGTTCTCGCAAACTACCTCAAGGACTGATTCGTAGTTCCAGACAACCTGAGTGGTCTTATCGTTAAACAAATTTTTGCTGGTGTTCCACAGGGCTCTGTGGTAGGCTTCTGTGGAACCTAGCTTACGATGGTCTGCTGGCCAGATTTGACAATCGAGTGAATTTGAGAGCTTTTGCATTTGCGGACGACCTTGCTATCTTGGTGGGTCTGAAGAAGAAGGAAAGTGTGTAGGTCAACTTGAATCTCCACATGAAGACAATCCTGAAATGGTGTAAAAAGTCGGGTCCCCAGATAGCAAAGAATAAAACTGAGATCATTTTATTGAATAAGTGTTCCAAAGAATTTTAACATAACTTTGACAGGAGAGGTGCTTAACACGCGCGAAAGTGTTAAATACATAGGCGTGGTATTGGACTCCGAAAGGAAATACAGTGACCTCATCGAAGTAGTTTGTACTAGAGCGGACGCGTTTGTAGGCGCCATCAGAGGACTGCAATCGAGTATGGGAGTCGGCCATGCTATATGCTTTCCTGGTCTGGGTGGATGCGCTTAGCAGGATTAAGACAGTAGGCAAACTCTGCAGGGCACAGAGGAGTGCTTTGATAAGTACCTCAACTATTATTACTATTAACAGTGCTAACGCGCAAGGAAGGATTGGTAGGGGAGGGGCTTTTAGTCGGTATGGCACTACCATCAGCCGAGTCCCACATAACCCGACGACGCGGGTCGTCTGGCACGCGTAATGCATTTTCTCCTCTTCGCGAAAAAAAAACAAAAAAATAGGTCCTAAGACAAACTTAGCATTACCATTCGGTATTATTTCGGGGTTGCCGTCTATCCGTTACCTATTTATCCTCGTGCATTTTGTACTTCTGTGGGGGCTCTCAATAGCAACTCACGTCGGAGGATGGCTACGCAGTGGTTAGCGCCTTACATTACGAACGTTCGGGATCCGGGTTCAAATCCCAGCGCCCGTAATCCGATTCTTCTTCCACGACACTTAAATTAGAAGTAAACGCCGCAGTACCCCACCAGCGACATATAAACCCGTAGTAGAACTAGCACCTCAACTACATCCGCACCTCACTTCTTTCCTCCCACTTGAAAAATAAAGAATGTCAAATGCGATGTTTGCGAAGTAACATTGTCCACCAATCGTTTTGAACAATAAATTTTCGATAAACCCCATGAAGAATTCGGATGTTATTTACTGTATGTACGACTGACCGCGCACGATGATAGGGACCAGTCCTCTGAAGTAGGGCCATGATGCAAATGCGTTTAGCCTCTCTCTCACTAAATTTTCCAGCCCCGTGCGCTAGATTATCCATTTCAGACATGTGTACAGCACGTGCTCCGCCTCGTCTTCTGTATCCCCATAATCCCAACATTTTAATTCCACGTCTTTCCTTGCCTTTCTCCTGCATTTGTGGAATAAACAATGCCGTGCCCAGTTAGCATTTGCATCGTGTAGTGATATATTTCTTTCTTATTTATATTGAACATTATTGCATTTTTTACAATTTTTTCAGCGAAATTATCTTTGTTATAATTATTCCATTTGATTTACGACTCTTCGTTAAGTTTACTTATTATTTATTTATTATATTATTAGATATTATATTATTAATTTCTAGCATCAGGGTGTTGCGATTACCTACCCCATGTTCCACTTGCGTTACTCTCTTAGGATTTCTTGTTTTATTATATATTTCTTTCCTCATGCTTGCCTTGATGTAGATCGGCATGTTGCCGGACAATACGCATAATACCGCATGAGAGACTGTACCGTACGGCGTAGTTGTTATAATCAGGGCCATTCTTTGCCCCCATTCATCACTTTCCTATTTTTTGCAATATTCAAGGCCCCGGCCCACATCGGTACTTCGTACATCACTATTGCATCCCATGCGTTATAATACAACCTACGGACTAAGTTGGGAGATCCGTTTACGTTCGGCAAGATACTTCTCAACGCGCCGAACCTAACAACCGGTTCTCCCGTACACTAACAATGTGATTATCAAACCTCCTCCTCCCATCATAATAACCCCTAAGTATTAAATTGCCTCTTTCGTTTGGGTTTCCAACTCTCCCAACATTAGTTTGATTATCCTCGGTATTCTCCTGCCGGCTATCATTATGATTTCAGTTTTGTCCTTCACTAGGCTGGTTCCTACAGTCACACCCCATCTTTTTCATTACTTCATTTATTCTCCGATTCACACATTCATTTTTCTTTATGGCGCACGTAAGCGCCAAGTCATCCACAAACCCAATGGCTTTTATTGTCACGTTATTTTTTAAGTAATTCATCGTATGCTAAGTTCCACAGGAATAGTCCTAGCACTAATCCCTGTGGTACTCCCGCAAACATCCCACTTTCCACCGTGCCGAACGCATTGCTGACAATTACTGTTCCATCGGCCAAGTAGTTTTTCACTAGCCTTCTTATCTTGGCTGATAACGATCATATCATTTCTTTCCTTATACTCTCCCAGCTGAGAGTACTGAAAGCGTTCTTTATATCGAGCGTTACCAGCACGTAAATCTGCCCTTTCTTCTTACAACTGTCCGCAATTTTCATAACTGGAGTTATTGCGTCCACACTGCTGCGTTTCCGTCGAAAGCCATATTGCTTCCTATGGAACGGATCCATACTCATGCATCTCTCCATCACCAATTTTAAGCATTTTTCCCATACTTTGCTTAGTGCTGATAGTATGCTGATGGGTCTACACGCATTGGCTAATTTCGGATCTTTACCCGACTTTGGTAGTAAAATCAACCTTTTTTTACGTGGAGGAAATCCTCACGGACGCCGCACCGCTTCTGGGGGAGAGAGAAGCGGCGCGGTAGTGTCGGACTCCAACCGACTAAAACCAACCTTCCCTGTTGCGATCTAGGGTGGCCCAAGAACTGTAGGTAAGCAACAAACACTGAGCCTCCACCGCGCGCGTGATGATCCATCCATTCGCTGGTGGCATGATGTGAGGTTATGTCACACCGCTGCCCGTCGCTGGGACCGCCGTGCAAGGCCGCTTGGATCCCCAACCGGCCTGCGTGGCGGTCCCTGGGCGCTGAGATTTTCAGCGCCTAAGTTTAAACCCCAGCGGGCCTCGCCGAGGTGCGTCCACGGCCTCTGTCGCCCGTCGATCCGCTCCGCGTGGGAGTCCCTCCCTCACCCGCCCCGCCGCCTCCTTCTGGAGTATAACCTGCTCGCAGAAGGAGGCGACGGCACGCCTGTCTCTCTCGCTCGTCAGTATCGCGTTGAAGATCGCCGGCGGCGAGAGGTCCGGTGCCTTTTCCACAGTGTGGGCATGGCGCGGCACAGCCCACGCAGGGCAGTGCTCCAGCGTGTGCTGCGCCGAGTCCACACCTGCGTCGCAGTGGTGGCAACGCGCGGTCGCCTCCTTCCTGATTCGATGTAGATACTCATCGAAGCACCCGTGCCCGGTGAGTACCAGCGTCACCCTGTAGTTAAGGTGAGGGGGCGCCACCGTTCAACCAAACATCCCAGATCGGAAGGACGGCTCCTAAGGCCCTTAGCCACGGCGAGGAAAATCAACCTGGCTACTTTCCATCTCTTTGGAATTTGCTCTGTTTCGTTGAACCTGTTTATCATTTCCGTTATTATGTCGTTTCTATGACCTACAATTAACTTAATGATGTTACTCCGTCAATCCCTACCGTCCTCTTAAAGCTAATTTTCTCTGCGATTTCTTTTACATCGTCCTTCTCTACTATTAAATCGTGTTCCTCTTCGTCGGTCGTGTCCATTACTACAATATCCTGCTGTAACGGTCCGTGCGTCGAATATAAATAGCTCATTTATGATTGTCCTTACCTTATTAACCGGAATATCATCTGGCGGAAATTTATTCTTGCCATAACCGTACGGTATGGCTTTCCACAGGGGTCTCTTTCTAAGACCTCACAAAATGCCGTTTACGCTCTCTTTTTGCTTTTAGCAATTTCGTACTTCATCTTCCTCCTCATTTCCTTGAATTCCTTTATAAGAACATCTATTGCTATATTTACTTTTCTCTTCGTTCTCGTCACGTTCCTCCTCGCTTTGGTCACGTTTTTAGGTCACTAATTTCGTTGTCACACCAATAGTTTCTGCATTTATGCTTCGCCGCGCTACCTGCTTTTTTTCAATTTTTACTTACATGTTTTTTCTATGCACCTCCGTATTCTTACCGCTCTGTCGGCTAAGTCAATATTATTTACAATCTCGTCTGTCAACATTTCGTCCAATTTCTCTATAAAAACATCAGGTTCGAGTTCCCTTGTCGATTACTTAAAATATTTCGACTTGCCGGTGCAAATATTAGTCTTAAATTTGTGTAAAATGTATAAATGGCCCGACGAAGAATAAATACTTAAAACTTTGCTGCCCACATGTCTTACTCTTTAACTTTACTATTACTATTTTACTACTTTATTTCAACATAGCTCTCCAGTTCCGTCCTATCAAGGGATTACCTAGAGCAGTGTAACAACGCATGCTCCGCGTCGTCTATTTCCGCGTCGCAATCGCAGCATTTGAAGTGAACCTCTTTGCTAATCGTCCTAAGATACGCGTTGAATATCCCGTGTCCGGTCAACAGTTGCATCGGCCAATGATCAGCATTTCTTTTGTACTTCTTAAAGGCACAAGCCTCACACATTAATTTCTTTATCCCATTATCTTCTCTGTACACACTCCATTTATCCCTACACCTGTCGTCTATACGTTCTTCCACCGTCCTCCTTGTTTGTACAGAACTTTCAGCAATTCCTGCTCTAGATAGAATTTTCTCTGATTCCTGTTCCCATCATATTCTCGTTGATACATCATTAGTTCGTAGATCTCAGCCCGCAGCCGCACAATTGGCATTGTGCCCGTCAATACGCACAGCGCTGCTTGCAACACAGTTCTGTAGGCCGTAGACGATCTTATGAGTGCGGCCCTTTCTGCCCTCTTCAAGATGTTTCTGTTATTCTTGGTCAACAGCGGTTTGGCCCATACCGGGGACGCATAAAGCACCACTGGCTCTCATACTCCATAGTAACGCTTCCTGACTGAGCCAGTACCACAAACTTTCTCAAAGTGAGCCCGATACCTCCTGCCTTTATCCAACTGTACCCCAAGGTAACTGATCTCTTTCTTAGTTTTCAATTGATGGTCCTCAATGTGGATATCCATGACCTTGTAATACGTTTCCCGGTGAGCAGGATTATCTTCGTCTTTTCGTGTCCTATCACTTGTCCACTGTCAGCATACCACCTCGTCGCCATATTCATTGCCCTGCCCAAGCTTATCCCGATCTCCCCCAGGCTGGCCACGTCAAGTATCAGTGCCAGGTCGTCGGCAAAGGCTACGAGGAATATCCTGAAGCTCTATCAGGAGGCCGTCGTAGACAAGATTCCATAACAGGGGACCTAGCGTGGAAACACGTGGGACTCCCGCGTAAACGTTCCTCTTCAACGTCCCTCCGCTGTTACGGACTACAATCTTCCTGTCTTCTAGACAAGACATGAAATTTACCGGGGCATCCCTCTCGCCTCAACCTCCAGATAAATCTTATTCCATCCGAGAGCATTGAACGCATTCCTGATATCTACCGCTGCGAGCACTCTTATCCGTTTTCTTCTCTTAGAGCTGTCCATCAATTTACCTACCCGGTAGGTACTTACTACTACCACCGTAGTCTTCCTCCTACGAAATCCAAACTGATTTATATGGAAGTGTTCGAGCTCCAGCCTTTCCGCCATCAGATTCTTGAAAGTGTGTTCCCAGACATTACTGAGCGCTGGCACTATACTGATCGGCCGATACGATGATGGTAATGCGGGGTCCCTATCCGGTTTTGGAATAAGTACCACCTTCGCCACTTTCCACATCGCAGGTATCCTTCCACTGACATTTACCGCGTTCAACACTCTCAGCATCTTGTCAATCCTCTTCTCAATTAACTCCTTCACCACCATTCCCGGTATGCTGTTCACGCCTACCGCTTTATTAGGGTTTATCCCCGCTCCAGCATTTAGTTTCGCTTCCTGAGTAATCAAGCGGATGTCCTCGCCTTCGCTCATACTGATACTCCCGCCGATTCTGCAAATAAAATCTCTCGATCTCGTTAAGAAGAGCTCGTGAACAATACCTCGCACTTTGTCCATACGACGACCATCAGTTCGGGCTTTCGGGATTAATTTTTTCATGATCTCTCTGTATGGCCTTTGATCCCTGTATGGATCCCTTTCCACCATAGCACAAAACTCCTTCCAGCCCTTCCCCTTGTTGGCTCGTATCATATTCTTCGTCTCCTTCTTCTTTTCTTCCACTCCTGAGCTCACTGTGCCGCATCGCTATTTCCTCTCGCCATTGCCCTCTGAGCTCTTTTTCTCGTCATCATCGTCTCCTTTCTTAATTTTGCCAATTCCCCACTCCACCAGTAACTATTGTTAGAATTTAATCTCGAGATTAATAATCTGTGGAAGACACAATGTTTATATTGAAACAATATTATGTGATATTTATTAAACAAAAATTACAAGAAATATAAGTGAGCGTTGTGGAATGTTGACAGTTGGCTAGTTATTCTCAGACTGACTGACTTAGTGACCCATGGCCCTTGAATAGGTTTTGAACCCCACTCTCTATACAGTAATAAGTGTGCCCTGTGTGGATGCTGTGTGGGGGCACGTGCCACGGAACCTTCCAGCAGCTTCGCGAAATAAAGCGCTACGCCGCCAAAGCGCGACACCGACGTGCCCAATGTTCCATATCCTTACGTTTCTTCCGCCGAATTCTCGGAAGAGCATGCACGCGCCAGTCGCCGCGGTACATCTAACGAACGTACGCTAGTGGGGATATCGCTGGGCAACGAAGGGAAGAATCCGTCAATCACCTCATCTATATGAGATTAATATCGTTGTATTCCAACAATTATGGTTTTTCTTGCACATCGGCGGGTAAACCTTCTTTAATTTGACATGCTATTTCCACCGTAAACTGTAGTCTCTCCTCATATACCTTCCGTTCTAAATCCGTATTCCCTCTAAATATTTATCGTAAATTCCGTCGATTCTTAAGACAACTTTCTTTAAATAAACATCCTTCGACGTATAAGTAAAATTTTCTAGGTTACGCCTCGTCTTTTTCGTTCTAAAATCGTGCAGGGCATACAAGTGGTCCGACGCTGTCCACACCTTTGGTATTTTCCCTCCCACGTATTTCTTGGCCTATCCTCTATCGGTACTTACCACGTCGATGAAGCTTGTCCCTCTGTTCCTACAGAATGTATAGCTTTCCTTCATGTTAATGGTTACAATGCCGTTCTTTATCAACATATTCATCAGGCTCGTACCCCTGTGATCAGTTCTCTGGCCACCCCACGCATTAGATTTTGCGTTAAAATAGCCGGTTGTCATCATCATTTAAATTTATTATTAGGATTTTTATCTCCTGGATGTATTTTCTCTTCTCATCCTATCCTTCACCCCTAGGCATGTCAGCGATTCCGTTATACGTTTCATGTTGGCTCTTCTCTCCGCCGCGCACATCGCACACCTTGGTTCCTTACCACATCGGTTTATAGTGTGATCGCCATCGCCACACCTCCAACTTAGCTCCTTCCCTGAACTCAA